>NC_080435.1:61332162-61430973 GCF_028018845.1 Melospiza georgiana | reverse complement strand
TGACGGGCTGGAAAATTATTGGCGTCAATGAGAGTTTTGTGTGAGCTCAGATCGTGGGGTATGAGCCAAACTGTTTGCAGCTCCAAAAGTCTCAGAAAATTGTGGGTAAAACAGAAAATAACCAATGCTTAGCCTGTGACAAGTCTTTTTGTACAGTCCAGGTCCACCAGCATCTTCAGGGCTTTGGGCAGCTCCACGTCTTGCAGTGCTTCAGCATCACTGCTCCATCTGCACCTCTGCTGTGGGAATGACCTCCCTGCTGAGGCCTCAAATGCAATTCCACCAACTTCAGGAGCAAAAACACAGACATGTGAGGAACAGGATTACTTCTGCCAAACAGTATGGTCATTCAAATGATCCTGAGGGAGGCAGGACCTCCAGTGTCCAAGCTGGCACCACCTGGGGGCCTGGGTCCTGCTTTGTATTCATGGGGAAAGGCCCTGGCATCAGATGACACGCAGTTTGATCAGGACACCTATTTGTCTTAGGCAACCCCAGACCCTTCCCCCTCTGGGAATTGGCTCACCAAGGTCCCAGCTCTGCCATCCAGCCCTGAGTGTATTTTGGGATGTCAGAAACAGGAGCCAGATCCTGATTCTGGCTTCCTTCATTGTTCAGGTGCTTTACTCCTGCACAGATCCAGAGCTCCCAAAGCCAGGGACATCTTTTTGGGGCTGTAATACTCTGTTTCTGCCTGCTCTGCACAGAGAACGAGCACAAATACCCAGGTGACAGCTGAGGATCAGCCTTCTCTGCAGGAAAGCCAAAGGGACAAGGGTGCTCACTTCAAATACATGAACTCCCAACTCCTCAGGAGTCAGGCACATAGGGACTTTTATTAATCTGGCCTTTGGAATAGTCCCTTTGTTTGTTCCAAATCCCTAATAATATCACCAGTCCCTAATAAAAGGTCAGAAATCCCACACTCATCTGTCATCCTAACAGCATCCATTAAAGAGAATAAAGCACTCCTGAATCCAGCTCATGATGCTGTAAGAGAGGGCAGGAAACCCCCTGAACAAAAAGGACCCATTAAGAGGTGGAGTGGGACAGAAAAGGAAAAACATCCAGCCTGAAAATGATCTCTCCTATTTCCCCACGGCTACGTCAGTGGGGTGAGGCCTTTGGTGGAAATTACTCCCCTGTGGGGACACCATGAGATGCAAAACCTTCCCAGGGACACCCCTCCTTATGTGCTGTACATCTCTCCTGTCATGGAACAACCTGGAATAGCTTTTTGAAGACATCTCCCATTAAATGAGCTGCCTCCAAGGGATGGGGGGAATGACCAAGCACAGCTGAACTGGAGGAGTTTCCAACCCGGTGGAATATTCACAGATAGGAGAGGAAAAGCTGGATGACCCCAGGCCAGTGTTTGCAGAGTGTCAGTTAAGTAAACCAGGTGGAATAAAATCAGTTTATTCTGATTAACTTTTAGCCTCGGGCATGAATCTGTGCTACCACAAACCTGGAGGCTCCCCTGCCAAACCCTGGATGGAGCCTGAGCATGGCACGGAGCTGCTCTTCCCCTCTCCCAGCTCAGGCTGTGCCGCTGGACCTCAGCTCCAGGGCTGGAGGCTCCCAGGACAGAGCAGTTGGCAGCCAAGACCAGCCAGGGCTGCAGCTTTCGAGCCACGTTCCACAAACATCCCTGTTTTAGGAAAAACATCAGCAAAGAGCGGTCACGTGCTGCACTCCAGGAGCTCAAGGCGTGAGAAGGGCTTAAAAAAAAAGAAAGTCTATTCATTGAAGAAAAGCAATCCAGAAAAGGAACCAAAAAAGGAAGCAGACCCAATGCAGACCCCCCCAGAGAGCTGTGGGGCATCCTGAAGTGAAGAGTGGCTTTGGAGCATCACCCGGGCCCACACAGGCACCAGTGCCCACCTCTGGGATGGGTACAAGGGGCTGCTGGGGCTCTTGAGACCAGGGGTTCCCAGGATGGCTTTCCTGCAGCTATTCCCAGCCCTGTGCCCTCTGCAGCAGGCACAGGGAGCCCTGCTGAGGAACCCCAGCCTTCCCCTGGTACCAGTGCAATTATTTGCTAAAATGCCACAGGTTTTCCTGCTGCCAGGACGGAGCGAACCTGCAGCACATCTGAATCCCTTCTGTAACTCTGCCTAAAGCAGTCCCTTGACATCTCTGGACTTCTGCATTTTTCTGCATTAAAACTGACCCTCTGCAAGAGGCAGACTCCCCAGCATGGTGGCAGGTGAGGCTGGCGTGCTGGAAAAAGACATTTCACAGCATGGATTCGTGCTCAGAGCAAATCCAGAGACATGGAAAAGCTGGTGAGTGGAAGCAGGGATGCCCAGCCCCAGAGTGGAGGCATCATTCACCCACATGCCCAGGGTGGCACTGGCTGGGGAGGAGCAGGGAGCTCCCAGGCCCCTCCATTCCCAGCTCCTGTGCTCCTGGGTGGCAGCAGGGTGTCCCAGTGTCACCCAGCTGCAAACACAGCAGGGGCTGTGTGATACACAGAAGGGACAAAGTGATGCCTGGCTTCTGCATCTTCCATCTCTGCCAGCTCTCCAGCATTTATCACCCCCTGTAAAAGCACAGCTTTCCCTCTGCCCCAGACTCTTCTCATGAGGTCTTCACCAGAAAATCCTCTGGAACTGAGAAAAGAGGTGGAAGGGTCCAAAAGAAACACCAGATGTACCAAGCAGTGAAAACGAGCCCTGCCACTGTGCAAGAAGGCACAGGCTTGTATAATATGATATATACTGTACATACTGAGAGAAAGAATATACTTCTCACTGTAAAGTGTTTTACATGCTAACCATCAGGCATACACCAACTCAATGGATGCTGGCACTTTACATAAATATATGATGATGCAGTGCTATATGTAATAAAAATCTGGAGCCCAAAATATGGAAGCAATTCAAGAAAACAGATCTCACATTTTTGCCTTTGTTACAGTTTGATTCTGACATGCTCTGATTAAAATTCAACATCTGCATGCATTTAAAATTAAAATATATAGGTATTCATGTTCTCCTCCTTCCACAATGTTTTACTGCTGCCTTTTTCTTCTTAAATATTAAAAACATTACATTATTTTATTTCAGATGTCTCAATATATTACACATCACCCTTTCACCTCCGAGCTTTGGTTCAAATCCAGCTCTTCGCTGGGGAAATAGAAAACATCTGAAAATATTTAGTAGTCTCATCTCAGTGTCTAATCACAGTCTGCTCTGACATGACAAAACACAACAAACAAACTTGCTTGCCACAGATGAAAAATGTTTACACAAAAATACTCAGGAGTGTAAGAATGAATAAAGACATCTCTAACTGCATTAAAGGCCGTGTTGTTAAGTAATGAAAAATAGTTTTCAGATAATCCAAGCTGCACCTGCCCCTCAGGAAAGAAAAAAAAAAAATAAAAGGCAGGTGATTAAAGTCCTCACAGCCTAGCAGGTCCCAGCTGCATGTTTTTGTGTTATTCTAAAGCAGGAAGATGTGTCAGGCTACAGTGCAAATATTGTCCGTGGGCATCACGGTCTGGAGAGCCTGAGTACCTCGTGATTTAGGAATCTCAGAAGAGAACTTTATTGCAGGCAAATCCTCCTGGACTCAAATATATGTGCTTTAAGAGGAGTGAGAATAACTAAGCCTTTGTCTTTGCAGGGGAGTTGAGCTGTTTGGTGGGTGGTGGGGAGGGGGAGCAGCTGTCCCAGGAGGCTCCACTGGGGCTCTGCAGTGGGGCAGGGATGGCTTCAACAGGCAGGAGAAGGCACAGGAGGAAATCACTCACGGGAAGGTGCAGGGTCTGCCCCTTTTACCCACCTCAAACCCTGGGGTCAGTGGTGGGCCCCTCATGATGTGACATTGAGAGGTTGGAGCATGTCCAGGGAAGGGAATGGAGCTGGGGAAGGGTCTGGAGCACCAGGAGAGGCTGAGGGAGCTGGGCAGGGGCTGCAGAATCCCTGAGGGAGCTGGGAAGGAGCTGGAGAATCCCTGAGGGAGCTGGGCAGGGGCTGCAGAATCCCTGAGGAGCTGGGAAGGAGCTGCAGAATCCCTGAGGAGCTGGGAAGGAGCTGCAGAATCCCTGAGGAGCTGGGCAGGGGCTGCAGAATCCCTGAGGGAACTGGGAAGGGACTGGAGAATCCCTGATGAGCTGGGAACTCCTCCTCTTTATTTCTGTCCTCCACCTACTGACAGTTCTCACCCACCCTGCCTGCAGCATTCATTCCTAGACATGATCACACCCTGGCTGTTGTCAAGTTATACCCCACACAACTTTAGAGGAAGCAGTTCCAGAAACTATATCTAAACTGAAGTTTTTCAACCTGCAGGAGCTGACAGGGACCTACATGGGAAAAAAAAAGATTAAAATTCCTTGCCCTGTCCAGGAGTATCCTACAATATATTATTTTTTTTTCAGGAAGATACTGTAGTATTTCCTTCTGCAACAGCCAAATTAAATATGAATAAATGAACATGCTACAGTTTCACCGTATCCCCTTTAATGCAAAATAACATGTAGCCCTTAATTCAATAAATTAGAAAGTATATTTTTTCAAGGGGAAAAAATACCAGTGCAGCTAAGTCTTTGCAGATCTTGGCCTGTCTCCAGTACACAAAGGACAGGCCAAGAAGGGACATCCAATGGCCATGCTGCCTCCAGAAGTCAGGGCTCAGCTGAGGAAGAGCTCTGGGAGGAAAATTTGCTGCCCTGGGCACAGCTGAGCCAGGGGAGGTCCTGGACAATGCTGAATCCAATCTCGGCCCACTCCTGCTGCAGCACTGAGCTGCTTCCCTTTGCACATACCAGCCCTGGGTTTCTTGCCCTGATAATCATTTCCTTTCCATGTGACTTAGACAATACCCAGAGCATTTTCCATTTGGGCTTTCTCCACAGCACCCCTTGGTCTGGGGTTACATTTTATTGTCTCTGCTTCATTTTCCAGCTCTTTCCTTCTGCTGTTGTGTTTTCCTTTTGCCTCTTGATGAAATCCCTCTCTTTGCTCACCATATTTAAATTCAGCAATGACACACAGCCTTGTTCACACAACTTCACACCTCTCTGCCCTGTTACAAACCCAGCCCAAATTATTTCCCATTCCAAGATGTGAACACCGTTCCCATCAGCCATGTGTCCCTGCAAGGCAGCGTATTAGTAAATTATTTCTCCAGGCTCTTGATTGACATTGTTGAAAAGACACTTTTCATGCATGTCAGTCTTTGTGGGTGAAAATGCTTTTAACATGCTCCCAGGATTTACATGGGGGCTTCCCTGGGCTGCTGCTGCCAAGCTCAGATGCGGTTGGAGCATGTGGCATTCTTTGTCCTACTCTTATTACATTTTCCTTTTTATCCAGCCCTGCTACATATTTCATATTTTTCATATTTCTGCCCTGTGATGTAAAGAACAGCCATTTGCTCAATGTCCACTCCAGCATGAGCCTCTCAGATCCTGCTCCAACCGGACTTTCTTCTTCCTTTCTTTTTTAAAAAATTTTGTTTTCTTTTCATTATTTACCTCCTCTTTTAATATTTTAGGACCGAGCCCTTCGAAGAACTGAGCAGATGCCGCGTGTCTGCTGAGCCAGGGTAGGAGACCACACGTGCACTGGTGGGGAGGGACAAACCCAAGCACCACATGTTTGCTTCTTTGTGAGCAAAGAGATCAGGTCTCATTCCTGGCTCTGCGTGCAACAGTCCAGCCCCAGAGCCAGAGCTGAGATGTTTCCAGGATGTTTTCCCTCCTTTGCAGACACAGCCCTTGCTGCTCAAGCTCTTCCAGAGCTCCACACCATCCAAGACATTGCTGTACCAGTGACATCTCTGCAACCTCATTAAAGAAGCTGCACCAGCGTAATTGGGGACTGGAAGCCTCAGAGCCAGGCATGGGCAGGGGGAGCAGAGAGGGAAAACATCATTTCACTTATAAAAGAGTGCATTCAGAGCAGAAAACACTAGGAAAAAATGTCATGTTTCTCAGAAAAGCTATTGCATGCCTAAATGTTGGGTTTACAAGCCCAAACTCCATTTGAAAACAGCAAACTCAGGACTGGTTTCCCAAGAGTCATGTCCAGGAATGGAATTTTATGGATTAAATTAATCACCCAGCATTTGCTAGCTGGTTGTCCACTTTGCTTAAGAAGTTACTTCCTAAATAAAATGTAATCCCTTCACTCTGGATGAGGATCTGCCTTCAAACCACAGCACTACAGCTTTATTCCAGAGAGAAAGTCCCCAACATCCAGCCCCTCAACATCCATGCTCAACACCTTCCCCAGTGACTGCTCTGCCATGCTCTCATCCCTTTCCCCAGAGCACACCAGCAGGCTGCAAATATTAATGCAGACAGAGATCATGGTTGAAGCCCAAAAATACTAATTATTAACACTGATTATTAAACATAATTAGCAAATCATGGACCGGGAAGGAAAAATCATAATAACAGAAGTATTAAGACACAACACGTTTGAATTGAAATTGATCATCATCACCACCTGCCAGTGTCCAAAAATAATAAATAAAAAATCACCTGTTTCCTTGGCAGGCAGCAAATGGAGAGCTTTCCTAAATTTGCAGCATTGGAGTCCACACTGAAATTGTTCTGCTGACGGAAATCCAGCAAACTTCTCCGTCACTGCTGCGGGTAGAGGACAGGCCACCGATGGGAATAGTTTCATAATTCTTTTATTGGAAGCATCTGTAGAAACCATAAAAACAACAACTACAACAACAGCAACACAAAGCCATGTTTTCTCACTTCTTTCCGAGCAAGGAGGGTGCCAGAGCGATTCCCCGCCCTACCCCTGCACTGCATGGTGGTTTCCTTTGTTCATATTTCACTGCCTGGATCCAGCAGCAAGATTTATGGGCTGGTGCTGAGCTCGGGATGTGCACAGGACTGGTCTCTGGGGACCTGGGCTTGGCCCTGCAGAATGGGGGTGCAGAAAGGCTCCTGCCACTCCAGGGAGGGAGGAACTGGAGGGAGGTTATTCCGGGCCATATTCCAGCGCCTTCCACTGAGTAACAGCTCGCCAAAAGCTCGCCCAGCCCTGGTAGCTAATGAGACTCTTCACGGAGAAATGCTGTCACTCGGTGTCTGCGGGGTGTCGCACCCAAGGACACAATGCCTGGATCCAGCCCGATGTCCCCTGCGCTCCCTTCCGGTCTTGGTCCCCATCCCAGCACGGAGGAGCCCATTTATCCCAACGTCAGATGACTTCCCTGCAACAAAAGTGTTCCAGGAGCACTTGCCAGCCTGGCCAACAGCAGCATTTTAGTGCCTCCAGTTCTGCTGGGACCTGGAGTGGGGCTGAGCCGAGGGGATCCCAGCGGGGAAAAGGCTCAGAATGTTGGGAAGATGGTTGTGCAAGAGCAGGACATGAGATGCCAGGTGAACATCTTGGCTCAGACACTTTCCCAATGTGGTTTTTGATAGGTTACATCAGTTCTGAGCTGCCTTACCCCAGGCAAAGGGGGGATGTTGTATTTCTTGACACTTCACGCTGTCATACGGAGGAAAAAAGTCTCCTATTTGAGAAGGGTTGGAGGAAGAGGCCAGGAAAGCAAAGCGGAGAACAAGACAACAAACCAGCCAGCAGTAGAGCCACTCAGCAAAAGCAATGACCACACAGGGTTGAGTATAAATATATCCAGGGTCTGTCCAAATCCTATAGGAGCAGAGCTCCAACACCTCTGGGCAATGACAGGCCTGGGTCCTGTGTATGCAAAACAGGAGATCTATTTCTGCAGTCCTATGCATGTGTGTGTGTTTCTGTGGTGCATGTGCTCATGATAAACCAATAAAAGAAACCCGAGTGAAATACAGACTGGGAAAAACGTAACCTATGAAAGCCACACAGAATCTTTTCCCCCCCCATTTCTTGCTCTTTTTCAGTTTGTCTAAATATACCTCAGGGCTTTTTCTCTTGGTTTCAGCATGCTCTCTCATGGATAGTTTTCAATGTATGTTGAAGTCGCTGGCTGCTGGCAGCTCAGATTTTTGCACTGTGCGTCTCGGCTTTCTCTTCCATTAAGACAAAGTGCTGGCACTGCTCTTTGACCAAGCACATTGTTCATGGTATTGAGCAGCAATTTTCCATCTCTGACTGTCTTTGGGCTCACCCCAGGAGGAAGGGTGAGCCTGGCTTGTTAAGCTCTTGTTTCTCAGAGAGCAGCAACATCTGGAGCGTGGGGTGGGCTGCTGGCATGCCTCAGCGCAAAGGAATTTGGCGTGGGGTGAGGTCTGCCCAGCTCCAGAGGTGTCACTGCAGCCGGGGCTGGGGACAGAGAAATAAGGAAACCCCACATAAAGCAGCACATTTCGACCTGTGCTGGGCTGCTCTGAGGTTTTGTTTCCTCTGACAGGAGTCAGGAGGCCCAGGAACCATGTTGGTCTTGGGTTTTGTCACCCAAGGGTACATTTTGCTCTCCTGCTATGCAAGAGTTTGAAAACTTGTGTTGCCCTTGATGTCTAACTCCATGCACTACCAAAAACCAAGGCAGATGTAGAGGATGAACTCTGCTACTTGATTTCATTGAAGTTCCCTCTGAGGCACTCCTGAAAACCCATCCCAAATGGAGCGGTCCCCTGCAGACAGTGGTACAAAAACCACCTTTGGCTGAGGACAGGTAGCACTTGCTGTGCCCAGCAATGTGGGCATCACCCCTGCCTCTGCTGGATGTCACTTAGGTCCAGTTGAGATGACATGCCCTGGAACCAGCTGGTCTTTGGGACACAGGCCTCCAGGATCTACACACAAGACTCCCATATGTCACTCCTCCACAGCTTTTCACCAAAATCCTCCTTTTCCTAGTGCTCTTACACACCCCAGCTCTCGACTTTTCCTCCAGCTTTTCCCTCTCAATATTACTGGAGAGTCACATGGAAAAGAACCTTGTTGGGTGGGGCTTTCCAGTGCAGTGCTGAGGAACTTTAACTGAACCTCCCCTCAAAATGTTTATGCCTTTGGTCCCCACGTGTGTTTGCAATTGCACTTGCTGGAAAGAGCCCACCACCACCGTGGAGATAAAAGCCATCCAGCACGCGACTCCTAGAAGTTTATTTTGGCTGCCAAGCCAAATGTGGAGATAGTCTCCAGTTGGAAGTGTTGCCTCTGCAGCAGTGCAGAGCAGTAACAAGAGTGGAATTCGTCTGAAGCGTGCGCTGCACTCGCATGGCCATGGTGAATTAAGCAAAAATGTCAAACTCAGCCTGCAAGCAGCAGACACCCTGCATCACATTCCATGTTTGCACCACACAGCAGCCCGGCTATGGGGCACATTTCTTGATGATGTTCATGCTAATTTGGGTTTAAACCCAGAAGAGCCTGGGATGTTCCCTTCTCCACCTTTTCAACTACTGTGATGATGATTAAGGAAGGAGCGTTTCTAGTTAGAGCCTGTCATCACTCAGCTTTGGGAAGATGTGGAACACATTTCATCCAGTGAACCCCAACAGCTGGAGTACACCCACTCAGGGTATTCCTCCTTTGCTGCAACATTTATTTACTTAGAGCTGACTTCTCCAGAGATGTTTATCCTTGCAGAAATATTTGCAAACATCAGGAAATCAGTGTAAAAGCTTTCTGCCAAAATAATACCTCTGCCTGATTTTATTTTAAAGGCTTTAGACCTTCCTGTAATGTACACAGAAATGGTATTTACCTACAGATGACCAGGAGTTACAAAGACTACAGAGTTGAATGAACAGTAGCATTTTTTATCATCACAAATAAACTTCATTTCTCAAAGGAAGAACCATATTTTAAAGATTTGTGGTGCTCTTACTGTGTGTATTACTACACATGGACATAATCCTCAGGTGAAAAGTCCTCTTTGCCACTTTTGGATTTTTTTCTGTAGCATTTTTCCCTAGCATACCCCAACACCAAAAGACAAAAAATAAATAACCAAAGGAGAACCTTCCAGGAATTCTTCAAAACCCAACTTTTTCTTATATGATGACAATATGACTTTAAGGCAAAATGTTCTCAAGAGCTACAAAACTTAGAAATAGCTCCTCCATCAAATGCAGGTCTCTGGTTTGAAGCCTGGGGAGCTAGACCTGCTCTCAAGAAGTGTGAAGCTATTGATTTCCTCCTCTGTGCCAAACACTGTCAGTACCCCCAGCCCTTTGCCAGAGCACATCGCTACACACCAAGCAGGAAAGAAAACCAGGAGTGAAAACAAACCTGTCAACCCCTCTGGGCCTTTGGCTAGAGCTCCACAGGGTCAACAGAGGCCAAGACACAACTGTAAGATTAATTTCTCCCCACCTGCAAGAATTAGTCTGTTTATTTAAATCAGAACAAAAAAAATCCAACACCCTTACAAAACCTCTCAATGGTCACATATTGCAACACGCTCAAACCCTTTTAAAAACCAGCAGCTCCTGGTGCTCACAGATGGGCACATCCAGTCACAAACCCAGTTTATCCCAGCTTGGTGACACCTCAGGCAGTGTTGAAGCAATGTGTCTTCACCAGGAACTGCCCCTGGGGTGGTTTGCTCCCAGTTAACTCCAGTTAAAAGCTGTGCCTGAAGCACCTGACTGTGAACAATCGTTCCCAGCAAAATCTTGTGCAAGCAGAACAAAGAATTTTCTTCCTAATAAAAGCAAGACCTTCAAGATTGATGGAGCCAACAAGTTAATCAAGTTTCCTACTAAACAGGAAGTTGTGGGACTGTGGCAGGAGGAGAAAATCTGTGTTTTGGCTGGAGAAAGAGTGGAGAGAAATAATACAAATTAACCACTGGGGTTTGTTGTTTATTTGACAGGAAAATACCCTTCAAATGTACCAGTTTGGTTAATACCCAGTCTGATAAGACTTGCAATAAAATGAAAGCTGAACTTCAGAAAAGGGATGAGTGAAGCCACCACAGGCATGAGGACCATTGTAACTAAACCATGCTATTAATATTTTTTAGGACTGCTCCCACAATAGTTGTTATTACCACTAATTACAACTGCAGCAATACTTGCACTGCAGAAGTGTTTGGCTTTTCTGCCCTGGAGCAGGATCTCAGCGTGTTGCTCAAATGTGGAACAAAATTAATAGCTCTGAGCCACAGAAGAAGGTTTCTAATATATCACGTTCTTTTGCAGGAGCTTAAAAAGGAGAATAAACTCACTGCTGGTTCCATTCTTGTCCATATAAACCAGCTTCCACTTTCGAGGACTTGCACGTTTCCCTGTCATCTGATGGGCAATTAGTCCAGTGCATCTCACAATGGTGGCGACAGACCAAATCAAGAGGAGCAAAAAAGTACAGACAAAAATGCAATCATGTCATTACAGCAGAACATATGACCACATTTTGCTTCTAGCTACCAAGCAGTACTATGGGATGTGTGTATTCATGTGAAAATAAACCCAACCAGTCATTGAGATATATACAAAATGGATGATTCATGGTACTTGTGACACTGGAATTGCTCGACAAAGAGAGGGAAGAAAGCTGTTGATTGCCAGGCACCTCAAGAAAGACCACAGATACAGATAAATTTAATGTTATAGACACTGTGGACGTGCAAATTTCTGTCTGAAGACTAACAGACCGGCCTGTGAAAAGAAATGAAGAAAAACATGCTCTTTAGATTCAAAATAACTGGGGAAAGTTGCACATCCACCAATTGAAAAAGGGTGAGAGTCACTGAGTCAATATGCAGCACTCAAAGGTCCTAATGAGCAAAACACCCTTTCTAGCCTTGATCCTTTGAAACAGTAAATGGCAGAGAAGACCACAAAGAAAACACATAGATCACAGCCCAGCTATGGTCCTTCAGCTCTTTGGGATTTATCTTTCTCAAAATAAGCAGCATTATTGAACCCTCAGTACACTGGGCGACTTGAAAGTGTAAGTATTTGTTGGATCAAAGTATGCATTACTTCAAAAGCATGAAATGCTTAGATATTGAAGGCCATAAATCTTCCTCTGTAAAATACATGCATATATAATTTATATGATAAGCTTAATACTGAGATTTTTAGCTTGGCTTCCATCAGACATGAGATGCAGGCAATTATGTTCCCTTAAGAGCAAGTCCGTATGTCCCCTCTCAGTCCCAAAGAAAATAACTTTGGAGCCCACTAGCCAATTTCAACCAATTTTGGCAGAGGGATGGAGGTCTTGAGGGTATGAAGTTCCCATATGCTTTGTGCCCCTAGGTGGCCAGGTAGGAGTGGCAGACTCACTGGCCAGTGCCTTGAAGGAATGGCACCAGTATGGACACCACCATTTTGGGGACATCAGAGAACCCAGAGAGACCTCGGAAATCTTCAAATAGATGTGTGAGAAAATTCACATCTCATTAGGCAAGTCAGAGCACAAGACTTGAGGACGTCCTGCTGTTGAAACCACCAATGTCTCCTTCTCCTTTGGTCCCAACAGCAGCTTTGGTACCTTCAGAGCACCTTCACATCCCAACTCCCCACTCACTGCAGTTGTGTCTTTCCATTTAATGGGAGCCCCATTGCATTTTTATGGCTCAGCTCTCTGCTCATAACTGGGGCTATCTCCGAACATATGGAAACAATTCATTTTCTTTGTCATCGTTTGGATCTGAAACTCGGGCACTCTGAAATGTAACTATACATGAATTTCCCTGAACTAATTACATAATATTTATCCTATTTTCTTTAAAGTAATACTCGCTAGCTAAGAAATGAAGAACTGCATTGCTTATAATAAACTCTGCATGCTACATTGTAATCTAAACTGTACAGTTATATATGGTGAAGAACTAAAAGGTTTGAGTTATTCCCCTTGGCAAACATTTTTTTAAGGATTGCTTAAATAAGCAGTACAGAAACCAGATGTCATTTGGTAAGAGTATCTGAATGACCAAAAATTTGCTGTCTGGGTACTTTTTTTTAAACTTTATAAAAACATGAGAAATTCTTTGGATTTATATCATATTTAGCAGCTGTGAAACAGTGCAAACATCTGTTTGTACCTATAGGGAGCTGACCTACAGGGTCCTCATCTCTTAATCACCAAGCAACAAGCCAGTCTCATATACATAGTTTATTGTTTTCTTTTCAGCTGCCTCCTGCACTTCAAAGTTTTTATACTCTCATGTTCCATTATCACGGTGAGAGGGACTGTCCATTCATTACAAGCCCAGATCTGTGCAGTAACTGATCAAAAATGGCCATAAAGCACTGTGGACACAGAATTGCCCTCAAACACAGCCATAAGAAACTCCGAGTGTGTCATAAAAATTGTTCCTTCCCTTTTCCCCCCTCCATTATTCATTGTTGGTCGGCTGCTGTGGGGTTTTATTTAAATGTAAAGGCTGAAAGAAAAGAAGATGAAAAGCAACAGAAGACTCTTTTAGTAGCCAATCCTACTGTGGGAAGAGGGGTTGACAAGAGAACTCCATGAGGTCTCATCTACCCTCTTTTTCTAGGTTTCCACAATTGTCAGTTATTGTAAGAAAAGACTGCTATCTTCTACAGCTATGGAGCACCCCAATGACTCCAAAAGAAGGAAAATAAGGTAACTTTAGGGGATATCCCCTTCCAAAGAGGCTCTAGTGCAAATTCCCAGCACAAAGCCGAAGGAGGATCCCATCCTCTGTCAGGAGTTCTAATGTAAAGCAGGGCATGGAGGGAAAATGAAATTTATTGGAGAAGATTTTGTTGCCCTGTTCATTACCACAACACACATTCACACCCCATCCTTTAGTGATTTAGCCAGGAGCAAAATTTTTCAGCCTCCAAGATAATCTTTTCCCCCTAATGTAATATTGACCCTGGGACCTTGATTTTTATACAGTGAGAGAAGAGTGCAAACAGTGTGGAAGAAAAGATTTGTGGTCCTTGGACATGAGAGTGGAATCAGCACTCCCAGATATACTATGAGAGCTTAAGCTACACTCTGAACTAAGGCTGAAAACAAATGGGAAACACTGTATGATTCCATCCCATTACAGTACAAATAAATCATTTGTGGAAATCTAAAACAAATGGCCCCAGCTCAGCTCTATGGATGATCCAAATGCAAAAAAGCTGCTAATTCTAAAAGGCAGATGCAAGTAACCAATTAAGAATGCAGAAAAAAAAAAAATAAGGAGTGTAACTTGTTTAGCAGGAAGATGTTAAGGCCACAGAAGTGGGTCTTCCAATCACCTTTTTTGGTATTCCTGAGCAAACATTCTTTTTTGCTTACGTTAATATGGAATGTATTATGACAACGTTCTTATGGATATCCATGCCTTTTGTCTATCAGTACTTGCAGATACATTCAAAACAGCTGCAAATATTTTTTAAATTATGTAAAAGTCCCAAACACTTTGAAAAGAATATTAATATCCCTTTAAAACAGCAGTGTATTATATTAAATTAAGGGTAGGAATTTAGAGAACAAAAAAAATGTTGTTAGCATTAACATTTTCACTGCTTTCAAATGCAGTCGCCTCAGATAAGACTTAGAACTATTTTGGTAAAATTTAGAAGCATTACGGTGTTTGCACATTTAGATGACAAAGCACATAATCACACATACAGGTTACAAGGAAAGGTTTGTCTTCTCAAAGCTCAGCTGGTTTTTAACAACTATTTGAAAAAATACAGAATTTTTTCTACATATCACCTCTCCCTAACTTTGCTTTGCTTCAATCTGGAGATCATCATAGCTACAGTCCCATTCCCAGTGCCCATGGAGATATTATTTCTCTTATTTCTTCCTCACTCTTTGTCTCTGAAGCCATAATGAAATAAAAAAAAAATGAAATGAAATTAAATTAAATTAAATGAAAAAATAAAATAAAATAAAATAAAATAAAATAAAATAAAATAAAATAAAATAAAATAAAATAAAATAAAATAAAATAAAATAAAGTACTTTGGAGGGGTTTTCAGGAGGGATCTGGAAAGGGGAGGTATCATTTCTTGCAATGAACCCCTCAACCATCTTCCATCTTCCCACATCCATAACACAGCTGGTAGCAGGCAGGGAAGTTATGGGACATGAGCAGCTCTATCTGTCACATCCACAAAACTCCTGAGGAAGGAAAAACACAAATTAGTGTTTTTCCCTGGCCATGGGAGCAATGCCACATCAACAGAGGCATTGACACCCTCAAAAGATCACTGCAGAAGCACCACAGAAAGTGCAGAATGGGAGAGGTCTGCACTCATCCCACCCTCCCACACTGCATTTTTGGGGAACATCTGCTCTGCAAAGGCAGGAGGATTCGTGTCTTGACTCAGAATCCAGCAAAAAAGAGAAGAGACAGTGCAAGAGCACCCAGGGGAGCTGAAACACCACGCTCTGAAATGCACCAAAGCATGCATATGGAGAAGTGGCTGTAGCTTGGAAATGCATTTCCTGGCTCGTGGGTCAGCCACTACTTTTAATTTTAATTTTAACTTTAATTTTAAGGGACACCCATTTCACAACCTGGACACAGTACAGGCTGCTTGAGCAAGGGCTTTCCACCACTTCTTCTGGCTGTTTCTTTTCCCATGGACTGCAGTTTCATGTCCTTTGGCCAGGTGTGTGCAGCTCCACTTTCTCCTTCCCTAATGATATACCAAATAACAGGGAGGATGAGCAAAGGAGAGAAGAATAAAAGAGGAATAAAGCTGATTCCACGTGCTAACTCCATTGCCGGGTACTTGTAGGCTGTGGTTACTTTCTTTGGTTTTGATTTTTTGTTGGTTTGGGTTTTGGGTTTTTTTAGGATTAAACAGCTAATGAATACAGATCTCATTTCCCATAAATATCATTTTATCTGTCATCTCACTCAAAGAATGATCAATAGTTAGTGCACGAGACTTTACAATACAACAAAATAAGTTCTGCATTTACTTTTCTTGAGATATCTTGGAATCCTCCACCTCATTTTGGTCTTACCTAAAATACCAGTTATGTCTCCCAAAAACCAACCAGTGCCTTGGTTACACACAGATGGATCCCTTCAAAACTTCTGGAAACATGACCTAGACCTAAATAATACCTACATCCTAGGTTGCTCTAAGCCTCATCCAGCCTGGCCTTGGACATTTCCAGGGATGGGGCATCCACAACTTTTTTGGGCAACCTCTTCCAGTGCCTCAGTGTTAACCCAGACAAAATTAGCAACATTAAACTATCAAATGGTTCTTCTCAGTGATCAAATATCAAATCAATAAAAAAAAAAATCTCAATTTTTATCTGTAAATTTTTAACTATTAAAAAATCTACTTGGCTCCTGCTCTTCTTCTTCAGACAGAGGCAAAGCAACACATTCAATGCAGTATTATTTTTGCTTTTCACCTTTACCTTCCACCTCATGGGTGGCACTTATCAAATCTGCTTTTGCACCTGTGCCTAATTTAAAGGTTATAGTTCATCCATTAACCCTGCTAACACCACCCAAGAGACTGAGCAGCAATATTAACTTAGTGGTACCTGGAACTCTGCTCTAAAACCTCAATTTAAAAATTTTAAAAGTTTTCTAAGCAACGTTTATAAATATATCTATGTAATTATATCTATAATTAATACCTATTACATGTTATGTTTTATATATTATCTACTATATATATTATAATTTATATAATACAACAGATATATATCTTGGCATAGAGGCACAATTTTTGATGCCACAAACTCTTGCCCTGGGTTTCCCTTCATGTGTATAAAAACATTATTAGGATGCTTTTTGTGTGGCATCCTTCGAAGCTCCTTGAGTCACCACCCTCGCAGAAGTGGCTGAAATTTGCTGTGTCTGCGTGTGGAAACAGCTCTGCTATCTCTGCCTGTGGTTACCTGGACATTCCGATGGACAATTTTTGGATTATAATTCCACTACCCACTCAGCTACCAAATCTTGCAACCTGTCCCTGCCAAGAAAACTCCAGGAGAAATAAAATCCCCTGAAAAACTTGCTCACAATGCTCCAGCTCAGAGCTTGGCAGCTGCCTTCCAAAATTAAATTATTAAAGTAATGCTAATGAGACATTCATCCCCTTCACCTTTTTCCTTAAAATAAATATGCAGGGCTCTGCATTACAGGTGCATGCAAAATTGCTTAAATAGACATCTTGGAAGCACAGGAAATAAAAACAAAGGACACTCTGGCAGAAAGTTCTCAAAATACTTGAAAACGTAACTGAATAAATAACTCTTGTTTTTGGACTGAAATCTGCAAACCTTAGCAGATGTGTCCAAGCTAAACCAAATATCCAGGGAACTGGATCTCCTTTCTGATGAGAAATAATGAAGAGCACTGCACTGGCAAGGAGACAGGCTGGAAGGACCTGCTGGTCTTTTCCAGCTCCCACTTCCGTGATAGCCTGGAGTTATCCTTAGGCATTGGCTGGATCCATCAATGGAGTTCCTCATTGTGGGCCCAGGCCCCAGGGCTGCCAAACCTACACCCAGATTGAACTGGAAGCATTCAAGCATTCATGGAGTGAATAGGATTATTGGATACTCACAGGCCAGCACGTGCCCCTGTCTTTGTGGGAGTGGAAGCACTGGAAAGATCATGGAATATTAGCAGAGGGTAAAAGTCCACTCAAGAAGAGGAAAAAATATGGGAGCCACTTTTGTTTTTTTTTAATATTTAAGAAATGCCACCACGGAGGTGTCAACTTAAATTATTAGGGAAAATACTAAGGCAAATAAAGAAATGGCATTCCACAGACCTGCATGGAGGTGTAAAGGGGATATTTTCAGTGGGGCTTTTTTTCAGGTCCTGCTCTAACAGTACCTGCCATTGTATTTGCAGGGCAGGGTGTCAAATCTGCTTACAGGATTTTTAGCTGCTCTACTTTGCAATCCTTTCTGCTGCAGGGCCCTGCTCCTCCGAAGGTGAAGCCCACAGCAAAACCCTTCTCCCCAACAACAATGGCAGCAGGAGCAGGCCCCAAGTTTGTAAATATTAACTTCTTTCGAATGACAGATTATTTACTCTCTGCTCTTCGAACCACCCAGGCCAAATGGACGTGGGCCAAGTTTGTTAACAATAGCTCTTGGCTGGGACACGCCGTAGCAAAGGTTAAATCCTGTTTGCCTTATTCCAGTGTGGAGTCCCACTGCTGGCTTAGGGAGGGCAGCAGGCTTGGACACCGGGACCTGCCCTCGGTTTTGCAGGATGCAGAGAGCCCTGAGTGACCCACAGGCACTGAGCTGGAGCCTCCAAGCAGCAAGACCCACCAAGATGAGGGGCTGAAACCCAGCCAGAGGGGGTTTGTAACCATTGAGGAGAGCCTTTGCTGCCACAACACTCAGGCGCGTCCATCTGGGCCTTCTCGCAGTTGTAGTGGGCCTGGTGGGGATCTCAGTGAGAAAGGAGATTACGAAATCACAGAATGGTTTGGGCTGGAAGAGACCCTTAAGTCCATCTCATTCCACCCCCTGCCATGGGCAGGGACATCTTCCACTATCCCAGATTGCTCCAAGCCCTGTCCAACCTGGCCTGGAACACCTCCAGGGATGGGACAGCCACAGCTGCTCTGGACACCCTGTGCCAGGGCCTGCCCACCCTCACAGCCACCAAGACATTCCTGCCTGTCCTGTGTGAATTAATGAGACACCCCTCTTTGCAAGGTCAGCTCTTGCCTCCTTATTGATCAATCATGGAACACCAAGCAGAGGAAAGCAGCTGCCATTTGGCCACAAGTCTCCAAATCCACACCAAGAAACAAGCACTGTCTGGCAAGATGGACACCCCAAAACAGCCTCAGCACAGACACAGGAGTCGCCTTTCCCAGAAGAATCCCGTTTCCATGCAGCAAGGTAGGAACAGCAGCGGCTGACCCACTTTGCACCCTTCCTCATTCTGTGTATGACTCTCCTCTTCCTCCTCCCAGCTGGTGCCAGGGGTGCAAAACACACTGATCCACGAGGGCACAGGGTGTGCTTTGCCCGGCGTGACCCGCACAGATGGCTCGCAAAGGAAGCGCTTGCACAGCAGAGCCAAGTGGCCACAGGCTCATCCAGAGACATTCCTCCCCTGATTAGGAAGGCTGGGAGGGAGCCAGGGGTGGATCTCCTTCCTGTGGCTGCAGCCATTCCTGCCACGACTTGGATCACACCTCTCGGAGACACTCTCGGGTCGGGCACGGGAAGTTCACGGCGGCAAAGGCGCTGGCAGGGAAGGGGGAAGAGCACGGGGATGGAGGGGAAGTTCACTGGGGTTCAGCCAAAGCTGGGTCTGGAAGAACAGAGTCTGATAAAAAGGAGAGAGGAATTGCAGTGGACATGACCCCCAGGGACTCCTCATCCCTTCTCTGGTCAGAGCAAGGTGCTGGACACATCAAGAATGAGGAGCACAGCTCCAAGAAACCCACAGCTTAGAGAGGTTTGAAGAAATGCAGGTACAGACCTACCACCACACCTCACCTGGGTGAAAATCAGAATCTCCAGGTCAGAGGATGATATTTCTCACCTCTTCTGGCATCCCCAATGCAAACTGTCCTGCTGAACTTGGACAGGTTTGCTGTGCTGCACACACTGTGTGCTCCACAGCACAGGAAAGACTAAACAAATCTCTCCAGGCAGCCAGGGTCAAGCCATACCATTTTTATCCCCGAAGCCAAGGAGGAGAAATTGCACTTCCTAGCAGGGAAAACAACGACGCAGCAAAACAAAAAAAAAAAAAAACAAGGGAAGCATTACTCAAATTATCTCCACAGCGAGTGGAGGGATGGGAGTCCAGAGAACAAAGAGATCAGATGACCAGATGGGACAGATCAAGCTGACCACAAAGTCTCTGTCCAACATTTTTTGACAACTGCTAGAGCCATATGTTCATGAGGATTGTTGAATAACTAGGAAGGGTGTGTGGACTCAGAGTGAGCCCAATTGCACTTGGAGCTGTGTGTGTAGGGTGTGAGCCAGGGAACCTTTGGTGTGTGACCCAGATCCCAGCCCTGCACCCTCAGAAGGAAAAGGGGCTGGTAGATCATTTAGCTCACCTCATGACGGGCTCTGACCAGCCCTTCTCGTGTGTTTCCTGGTGTTTGGTCCATCTCTAATGAGCCATGCTCTGGGGGGAATTCTTAGGTCATTTATTTTGCATCACGTCTGCGAGGAGAGGTAGCAAGACTATGGCTAATTAGGAAAGCAGACAGATAGCACCAAACAAAGCCAAGGACAGAGGGGTCGTGTCTGGGGTGCACGAGGGCTGGGAGTGACCCTTTCTGCCAGCTGCCCCATGGACATGAACATCAGCACTCCTGAAGGGCAGGAGCTGCACACCCCAAACGGCCTGTCCTGCCCTTTGGGCGACGTCCCCATAAAAAACACACTTTCCTCATTTATTTTGTCAGCTGCTCCTTTTGATTACTTAGCACATTCCAAGGAGTGCGAGGAAATTCGATGGATGACGTCCTGCAAAGCAAAGGTGACAGTTTTCAGGAGTGAGAAGTAATGGCAGATACCCCTCCTAGGGATGTGCAGGGACATTCAGCCCTTCCCTGAGGCAGTTTGTCACCCACTAATGAGTGGGTCTGCTACACACAGCAAATTCAGGGCACAAAACCAACCAGCCACCATGGCAGGCAATAGTTTTTCCCTCTAAAATTGAAGTGGAGAGAGAATTTAACCACATAATATTACTTAATTTTCACCCTGAGATGAGTGACCAAGGGACCATTTCCCATTGTAATATTCCAAACTGCCCCTGGTCTTTGACAGAGCCTTGGAGTCCTTCTAGAACCAGAATGACATTAATAACTTCCAGCAAAAAAAGGTAAAACAAGTGTCAAAAAGCATCAAACATGGGCAGAGGTGCGCTCCTGCAAAACACCTGCTGGACACACTCAAGCTGCACCAGAGCAGCACCAAGACCCCTCTTGCACCCTTTCCCCCAAAGCCCACATAATCCCAGACCATTCCCTGGATCCCCACATGATGCACAATTTTCTTTCATCTCCAAGAGCCCAGACTGCTCCTCCATCAGCAGATCCAGCCTGTGCTCTGTGCTTTGTTATAACTCCCCAAAACTCCTGACCAGAGAAGGAAACACTGCAGCTTATTTCTCACCCTAAGGGTCTGCAGGTGCTTTGGGATGGTGCTGCAGGAATTCATATCCCAGAGGCTGCTCTTAGGCAGTGGTGGTGGTGTGCTTGGGTGGTGAGGACACTGAGAAAGGTGGCCAAAAGCTCAGCAGATGTCCATGGACCACGGTCCTGGTGCCACAATCACCCAAGTCTCCTGCACACTGTGAAAAGTGAGTCCAGAGGACTCAAATCCCAAAGATGATCAGAGGGTGGAATGCCTCTCCTGCAAGGAAAAGCTGAGGGAATTGAGATTGTTCAGCCTGGACAAAAGGAAGTTCCAGGGTGAGCTTTTTGTGGCACTTCAGTACATGAAGGAGCTACAAGAGACACTGGGAGGGAGTTTGGACAAGGGTCTGTAGTGACAGGACACAGGGAATGGCTTCCCACTGACAGAGGGCAGGGTTAGATGGGATATTGGGGAGAAATTCATCCCTGTGAGGGTGGGGAGGCCCTGGTACAAAGTGCCCAAAGAAGCTGTGGCTGCCTCATCCCTGAAAGTGTTCAGGGAGAGGTTGGATGGGGCTTGGAACGATCTGGTCTATAGAAGGTGTCTCTGCCCTCAGCAGGTGAGATGATCTTTAAGGTCCCTTACCTTAACCATCCTGGGATTTTAGGATTCTGCGAAGGAGAAAAAGGGAAAACTCTGAGAACTCACAGAGAAAACGCTGTGAACAGAAGAGTTCATAGTGTGACTCCACCAGCCTGGAGTGAGGGACAGCAGCACAGCCAAGAACTCCATGGGCAGGGAGTTTCCCATCACTGTGACGGGAGCGCTCCCCTTTGCCAGGACAGCACATCCCCTCCACAGGGGCTGCACCACGAGGGGAGCCCACCCCTCCTCTGTGCCCAGCAGCACTAGCAAGGGGCTGGCTGCCCTTCCCCATGCTCGATATCCCCACCCCCCTATCCAGTGACATTTCCTGGGCAGATGGAAGCAAGGACCAGGTTAGGAAATGCGGCACGAGCGTGTTTGCTGGCGGGTAATGTAAACAGGGCTGTGGGACACTGTGAGTGCTGCCAGGCTTTGATCAGAGCCAGTTGGATGGCCAGGCTCTCCCCAGGGCCATGGTCCTGCTCTGCTGCCCCATCCCTGCAGGGGCCTCGTCCTTCTGCTGGCAGAGAGAGGAAGCTCTCGTGGCTTTGCGTCTCACACCGGCAATTTTGGGATGCAGGAGGAATAATTTGGGTTATTCCCCACCAGCAGCTGGAGGAAGATTACTCCCTGTTTTTGGACCTGAGTTTCCCAAGGGGAAAATGGTGCCTTGGGTTTAGGGAATTTTGTGGGCATTTGAGCTCTAATGTAGCTCACTTATGGTTTTTGTCCACCAGCAGAGCCAGGGAGCTGGAGTAAGATCTTCCTGTTGTCTGAGCTGCTCATGGCTGAGCCTTTTCCCCCTAAATCACTTCACGTCACCCAGTGAAATGCTCCAGGTTACATAAAATAGGAATCTGGGGAGTGTAGCACTTTCTACACTCGCTGGGTCTGGATCACCGCAGGGATGTGGTTCATGGCCCACCTGCAGATGGTTTCTCACCCAGCAAGGGGCAGCAGGGACATCACATCTCACCCCACATCCCACCCAGCTGCTGCTCACCCTGTCAGGAATGCTGCTCCATTGTCCCTCTGGATCTGCAGAGCCTGATCCTGGCCACCACGCAGCTCCTGGGATGTGAGCACTGAGGGAGGGGAGGGGATGTAGCTGCAGCTGCAGGGACATCCTGCCCATGTGCCAACGAGAAATCTTACAAGTAGTCATTTCTCACATCAAGTTTTCCAGAATTCTCATATTTTCCTCCCTGCTACCTTAAGATCAGTTTTACCTCACTGTTTTTTCTATTTATTACTCAAAGTTTATGTCTTTCACCTGTTATAAAGCAACAAAAGCCTTAGGAGAGACAGAGTGAATAAATTGGCTTTTTTTGGTAGAGATTTTGTCCACAACTGTGTAATTCCTGTGTTATGGTTGGGAGAAAAGTGTCCAAGGCTGGGAAACACCAGCATTTTGTGCAGCAGCCTTTTTGAAAGTAGTAACAGCTCAATGAAGTGGTTAGGAGTTTACAAGGGCTTGGAAAAAATTACCTCCTTTTAGAAAGTGTTAATTATATGACTAATTAAATAGAGAGGAGGTTGAAACACTCTCCTAGTCATAACCTGTGTGCTCCTTGCCCGCTCCTTGCGTGACAGAGAAAACAGGGAATGGATCCTGTTTGGCCTTCATGGCAGGAAGTGGCTACTAAACCAGCCCTAACTTCTAATTTATTTACCTGGGAAGCCGTAGGGAACTGTTTTAAAATTGACCAACGTTTCTGCTACTTAAAAAAAAAACCCCAAACCCACCAGCCATTCAGTAAAAACACATTTGGAACAGCCTGAGTTTTAAGTAAGAGATATAAAAGGCCACTTTGTTTATGTTTTTCAGCAATGGTATGCTGGCTTCTTTTTTTCCTAAATGACGGCGAAGAAAAAAAACATTATGTTAAATCTCTTATCTCCACACAAAGTGGTTGCAGCTATCATAAAACACACACATTGTGTCATTTCAAAACACAAATGGGCTCACGGTCAAACATTCTTCAGATTACCTCCTCTTTTCTTTTTCCTTTATAATTCTGTGGGCATTAATAAAAGTTCAGCATATTCAAGTGGGGTGCTTTGTTCCTCCAGTGAGGGATTAATCACATCCTTCTGGAGAAGCACAAAGAAACCACAGGGTCAGGACTGAGCTGCAGTTGCTGCAAAGCCCTCCATGATGCCCAGTGCTGTGGCACCAACCTGCCCCTGATCCCATGGGCTTGTATAGTGACAAAAAGTGGTGGGAATGGGGCTATGATACAGGAATCAGCAAAATCCCTGGTCCAGAGCTCTCTCTGAGTGCAGGCAGCTCATTTAACCTCCCTGTGCCCAGCAGAATAAGTTAGAGTCTCTTTCCATGGGGGATTTAATTTCCATGCAGTGTGACTATATCTCAAACACTTCAGACCTGGAACCTGAGGACAAAACTGAATTTTTGGACGGTCCCAGGTTGATCTGAGCTCACCAGGCTGCCACAGGGAGCTGGCTGGAAGGACAGGCACTTTCACCCACTGCCAAACCCAGGCTGGCACATCTGGCCAGCTGCCACCCACCTGGGCAGGTCCCACTGTTTGAGGGCAGAGCTGAAATCCCTGAGCCAGCTCCAAGGAGAGAGCCCCAACACGGGGGCAGCTCAGCCAAAAAAACAGCCTCTAAATATAACAAAAACTGGGAGGTGGAAAGCAAACAGTGCCTGCTGAGGTGTGCTGTGCCTCAGAAGGGCACGTGGGAGAGGTGGTGGCACAGCTGGAGACTGCCCTGCTCCACTGAATGTGCTGCTGGTCAAGAGGAAAACTCTGCCAGCACAGCCAAAATTATATTTTTGGTACAAAAAAAGGATGTTTTGGCAAAGCTCAGGACTTCTGATGCTGGTGGAGCTGTTGGGTACCTGCTGCCCACCTGAGCAAAGAGAGGGGTGTCCCGTTTTCCTGGAGCATCCAGAGCCCCTCCAGGACATTTCCATTGGAGAGGTTTTGCACCCCAGAGCCCTCCTCTGTCCCAAACTCCCTCCCAGTGCTGCTGTTTGAACCTGTTTGACTCAGAGGTTCCCGTGGTGCCTGCTGGTTTCACTTCCCACATCCTGCCCCATTTCAAGGTGAATCAGACAGAGATGTTTGAGTCATGTTTGAAGGTGCTGAACCCAAGGCATCACGCTGAGGTGGCCCAAAATTACAGGTGGGTTTTCCAGCCCTCAGTCATGAGTATTTCCACCTCCTCCCAGTCCTCTGCCCTCTTTGTTGCTTTGAAAGGCTTGTGGCTGCAGGCAGCTGAGAAGAGGACGTTGTGCAGGGACATGGCAGCGGGTATTCCTGGGGGAAGTGGCAGTGCCACCAGGCTGGAACTCCTCCCTTTGAGCAGATGCAGGTCATTGATATTTGTCTGGGTGAAGCAGCCACGAGGTGTTCCAGCCTGTGAGGAGGCAAGGGAGAACCTTCTACTTCCACACACCTGGAGCTTTTTACTCCACAGTGACCCTTCAGCCTCCACCATTTACAAATGGCACCTCTAAAGATGCTTCCAAATAAGCAACTAATAAAGGAGCAAGCAGGAGGACTGACAAAAGCTTGGATGCGAAAGAGGCACTGGATTTTTGAAAATGAGGAACCAGAGGAACAGAGATGATCAGAGTTTGTCCTGAGCAGTGGCACCTAGCCAGGACACCTGACCAGCCACCACCAGCATGGCCAGGCAGCTGGGGCCACTAAAATCTGTGCTGTCACAACATCCCAGTGTCACCAGAGCAGAAGAAGCCTGGGGCTGTGGAGATCCTGAGAATTGTGGACCCAAATCCAGCAGAAACCAAGATTTGCAGATGGTTTGAACCCCAGCATTGACCTGCATCCTCAGGGTTGTGTTTTGCTGTGATAGTTTGGTGAGCCTGGAGGTCTGGTACCACCACAGGGACACCTGAGGATCGGAGATGACCAAACCACACTTGGCCTGGGGAGAGGTTCCCTCCTCCTACAGCAATGGGAATTTAGAGGAATCACAGAATCTCAGGATGAGCTGAGCTGGAAGGGACCCACAAGGATCATGGAATCCAACTCCTGCCCTGCACAGGACCATCCCCAAGAGTCATAACCTGTGTCTGAGAGCATTGTTCAAACACCCCTGGAGCTCTGTCAGGCTGGGGCTGTGGCCACTTCTCTGGGGAGCCTCTTCAGTGCCCCATCACCCTCTGGGGGGAGAAGCCATCCCTAATTCCCAGCCTGGACCTCCCCTGACATTCCAGGCCATTCCCCATGTCCTGTAACAGGTCACCAGAGAGAAGAGATCAATGCCTGCTCCTCCTCTTCCCCCCATGAGGAAGCTGTAGACTGCAATGAAGTCTCCCCTCAGTTTCCTCTTTGTTTTCTCTTCTCAAGGCTGGACAGACCAAATGTCCCCAGCCGAGGTGAACCCCAGATGCTGCCAGAGCCCATCAGCAGGAACCAGGACCAAAATCTGCAGAGAAAGTGTCCTCTCCAGATGATCCACACACTCCTGCCCCAAACCCATGCTGGTGAGAGTGCAGGACATGGCACACACAGAAACTACCATCACTTGGCACATCCATTCTTTCCTCCACCCTGCCCAATCCAAACTCTGAGCTGATCCTCAGAGCCAACCACCCCAGAGAGAGTTGGGACTGCAGTATATTCGAAATATAAAAGGTTAAAAGCAGCACAGACTGCGAAAACAAAGGCTTGGGCTTCAAAACAACCTCAACACACCATTTCAGGGAAATTTCTGAAAGTGTTTGTTACCGCTGGTGCCGCGAAAGCGATGGATTTAAGGAACTTGGACGTGCTGGAAAAGGCTCTGCCGTGAGTCACCCGCCCCGAGCGGGCACGGCCAGCAAACAAACCCTGAGCACCACACAAACACTGATAACACTTGCACCAGGCAACAGCCACAGGACCTTTCAGCAGCTGAACTAATCTATTCCCACTGTTACGCCGCGTTACTTCGGGCACAAAGTGGGGAATTTTTTTTTTTTCCCTTTCCCTGCTAATTAACATTTGTTCGCGCACAAAATGCGGAGGCCGGTGCCAAGCGGACATACCTAGATAGAGCCTAATATTAGATTTCACAAAAGCATTCATCCTGTCTAAACAAACATCCTCCATAGAGTGTTAACCTCACAATCTTTGCCCAGACAGATGTTCCCACCGCGGGCACGGCTCGGCGTCGTTTCCCGGGACGGAGCGAAGCCTCCACATCCATGACCATCCCCAATTAACCCAGGCATCGACAGGAAAACACTCTGTTATTTTAGGAAGCTTTGCAGAAAGCTTCCTTTCGAATATAAAACCGGATCAGTCATTATTTGTGTCTAGCAGAGGCTTCTCTTCAAGTTACTCACGTTTTGTTACAGCCAGAGACAGCGTCCTGCTTGTAAGAGTTGAGGAAATTTTCTGGCAAGTGATGCGGGAAGCTGATTAACCAATATATGGTTCAGGTCTGGTCTAACAGGCAGGAGGCTGAAATGGGAAAGCAAGTTTTTTAACAATTTGTTATACACAGTAGCAAGAAAAACAGGAAGTAGGTGTTTATTAGCAGTTTCCAAATATACCAGCCAAAATAAAACTCCCCATGCAGTCTGAGGTATTCAAAATACAGCGACGACCAGAATTCCTCAGATTATAAGAGGGTAATTAATCACAAACAGTGTTCACAGACCAGTGATTTGGAAACTTCCTTTTTATTGAAGATCTGGATCAAGAGCAAACTTCAAAGCAAAACTAATTGATCTGAGATTCATTGTGTCTGGGCGATAAAGCAAAAAAATAAAATATCATTCTGACGCAGCCAGGTCCGTGGTTTACATTCATCCTGCCCTGACAGCCTGTAAAGCACATTAAAAAGCCATTTTTCACTGGATGCTATAGCTCTGACCTATTGCAACATGAAAGCTATTCATACACAGGAGACTGTTGCTTCCTCACAATCAGTGTATTGCACCCAAAGCCAGCCGTGTTATTCCAGGCTTGTTCCTCAGGAATGTGAGCATATCTTGGAGACTGATTCATAAAAGGAAGAGAGCAGCCCATTTCTGGGCCAGGCTCACATGCTTTATTCAGAAGTGAAATTTTCTGAATTTTGTTTGGCTCCAGCAACTCTTAACTCTGCTGGAGCCAGCAGAGCAACTTGAAATGAACAGCTCTGTCCTCATTTTTCTAAAAATTGCCAGAAAATAGCAGGGTTCACCAATTTTTCTCCATCAAGGTTATTTGCAGGTCCCAGCCAGGGGCTGCCATTCACCAGCAGCCAGAATTGACTGAAATATTTGTGATTTAACCTGTGTAATCTGTCACCTAAATCATCTGGCTTTCTCTCCTTGTCCTCCACTGGAGGACTCAACAGGTCCCAGTGATACATCCATAAACACACAGCCCCCCTCTAAATCCATATGCCATAAGACAAATAAAAATATAAGATCAGTAAGTTTTCAAAGGTATTTTCTCCACACCTGCTCTTCTGGCATGTGCCACAGATGCTCCCAATTCCCACACAGGATCCTGTCATCTGAGTTCTCAGGTGGCTGAGGCAGAGCCATGGGGCAAGGGAAGCAGCTGGATTTTGCAGGGTTAATTTTCATGTCTGAAATGGCAAGGTTGGATACAGAGTTTAGAAGAAGGGGAAAGTTGGTTTCTTTTTTTGACTGCAATAAATTCCCAGGCTGAAAGAACTCACCCCAAGCAGAGCTTTTCAATAAGAGAATGCTTTAGGTTGGAAGGAATCTCAGAGACGATCCAGTTGCACCCTCTGCCATGGGCAGGGACAACTTCCACTCTCCCAGGCTGCTCCAAGTCCTGTCCAGCCTGGCCTTGGACACTGCCAGGGATCCAGGGGCAGCCACAGCTTCTCTGGGCACCCTGTGCCAGAATCTCACCACCCTCACAGCCAGGAATTCCTTCCCAATATCCCATCTTTGTAATAGCCCTGCCCCTGGCAGTGGGAGCCATTCCCTGTGTCCTGTCCCTCCACCCCTTCTTCCCAGTCTCTCTCCACCTCTCTGGAGCCCCTTTGTGCTCTGAGCTCTCCCTGGAGCCTTCTGCTCTCCAGGTGAGCACCCCCAGCTCTCCCAGCCTGCCCCCAGCCCTGGAGCATCTCCATGGCCACCTCTGGACTTGCTCCAGCAGCTCCAGGTCCTTCTGGATGCTGGGAGCCCCAGAGCTGGACACAACACTCCAGAAACTTCCATCCATGCTTCTCCTTTGTTTTTCTGGATATTCTGAGGAGTCACTGGCAAATCAACACTGAGGTGCTTCCCCCTTCAGCCCCAGACCCTGCTGGGCAGTTCTGCATCCCGGGGTGTGTAAAGGACCAGAAGAAACTCCAGTGGCCTCTGAGCAGGAGATGAGCGCTGGCTCTCCGCTCCAGTGAAAGTTCTCAGGGGGTGAAGTCTGGGGAAAGGTCCTGATCCTGCTAGGAAGACAGAAGTCCCAGCCAGACTGTGGGATGGGGTGTGCTTGGATCACACACCAAACCCTTCCAAAGCCAAGACTTCCCACTTCAAGCTCTGTCAAAACACAGACGATGCGGACGCATCCAATTTATTCTCAATAGGTTTTGCAGACTTTTGCTTTGCTGGGCTGCTTTCCTGGAATCAAAGGCAGAAATCTCCAAGCTCGCCAAAACCTCTGATAAAGATTTAATCCTAAACACAGGCTGTGATTATTTGATTTTTATTCTTTTTTTTTTTTTTGTCTATTGTCTGCTGATAGCTTCACCTGTGTCATCTGCTCTCAGCCAGGCAGCCCAGAGTTGTGAACAGGAAAGATCACCAGGAACAAAACCTTTTACAAGGGATTAAATTTCATCTAAAAGCATGTAATTCTCCATAGCCAGGAGCAGTTTCTAATCTTCATATATAGAAACTTACAAGGCAAGGAATTCAAAGCCACCGGATTAAATGAAAAATGTGAATGAAAAGCTACATGCTGATACTCAGCTGACCTAGGCAAGTTACTGTACATTTTTCAAAGTTTTAAATTACCACTAATGGAAAACGTGGGGAGTAAGGCTGAAGTGTCTCTCTACATCATTCCTTCAAAAAAAAATAAGGAGGCCAAAACAATGAATGAATATTTTCAGCTTAGCCCCTGATGCTTTCCAACACAGTTGGCCTCACTTTGCTCTTACTGTATAGATCAGCAGGTATCATCGGATTAGATTAAGACCAGCTGTTGGTTTCTAGTAAAGGAATTTCCCAAAAAGGTAAAATATAATTCAAGCTTAGCAGCCTAGATATTTTGGAAGAATAAAAACCTCCGCTCGTGACTGTAAAAAGCAGAGAAAAAGACATTATAAAGCATTTAAGAGCTTTGGTTTCAATTATTTTATATTAAAGGATAGGTAAGCTTAAATTGCTCAGACTCTTTATAAAAATAAAAGGGATTGTAAATAAAATTGGAAACAGATATACAACAACCAAGTTCCCACAGGTGCGTTTTCTTTACTGGGGAAATACCCGTGTGAATCTCCAGTTTCCCATCATGTAAGGGGAGACAATGAATTCTGAAGTTACCCCGTTTGCCTTCGGAGTTTGCCACAGAAGAAGAAACCTCTTGTCTCTCTCCAGAGCCCGGTGTCCCCCTGTGTGTGTCACAGCAAAGCAAAGGTTTGTGCTGCCCGCCGGGGCTCAGCCGAGATCAAAGCCCTGGGCCACTCACAACAAAACAAGAGGGTAAAGCCCAAAGAATCAAAGGGACAAAGGAAAGGTTTAAGAGATAAGGATCAGCCCCAGATATGATATTTCATCCAGATCAGATCCGGTGCAGAAGTTCAATTCAAAGTTCATAAGACAAAAATACAAAAGGGATCAGCTCCGAGGTTTTGTTGTTCTCTATCTCTCCAGGTTTGCAGTGACATTCCCATCTTCCAGGCAACAAAGGTTTCACCTGTATTATGCAAAACCATAGAGCTTATCTCATCTCCTGCTCCTGGCTATGCATCTACTCAAATATGTATTTCAGGCATTTCTAATATCCTCACCCAGCCCCAAACCAAATGCCTCCAGCTGCATCTCACAAACAAGGTGTGAAGCCCTGGGGTAACCAGCCAAACCAGAAACTCACTCCTTTCCTCAGAGAAAGGCACCTCTCCCCTCACTGAAGCTCCACCAAGACATCATGGTGAAACATCTGAAGTTTGGGGGTTTTTTTAAAGAACAAGGAAAAAAAATGGAAAAAACCCCAAACCCCTGCACCTCTGGATTTCTCAGAGGTGCCAAACCCGGTGCATAACATATTTACATCTACAATTGTCTTGGCTTGCAGGGGAGTGCTTGGGAATTGCTTGGTTGAAAGAGTCCATTTATCAAGAATTTAGGAATGAGGGAATGATGGCTCGGGAGGTCTGTAGGTGCTTGAAGGTAGAGGAGACAACTGGGAGCTGAGATGTCATTGCCCTCAGGCCAGGCTTGGCAGTGGGAACAGCTCCTCTGAACGAGGTGAAAATATCATCAAGCAGGATCAGAGACTGCAGGGAGCTGTGCTCCACAAAATTCTACAGCTCTTTAAAGCTTTTATAAAAACACAACCAACACCTTCTTCTCGGTGTTACAGACCCTCAGCTTTTTTCATAGAATATCCTGAGCTGGAAGGGACTCAGAGGGATCATCCAGAGCAGATCCTGCCCTGCACAGACACCCCAACAATCCCACCCTGGGCATCCCTGAGAGTGGTGTCCAAATGATCCTGGAGCCCTGGCAGCCTTGGGAATGTTCCCTGAGGAGCCTGGGCTTTGCCCAGCACCCTCTGGGAGAAGAAAATTTCCTGATCTCCAACCGAAACCTGCTCCAGCTGTTCCCTCAGGTCCTGTCACTGTCACAGCGGACTCAGCTCCTACAGTTCACTCCCCAGGGCATCCCCAGCTGCTCCAGACCAACACAAACCGTGCAGCTCTTCAGGGTGGGCAGGTCACAGCACACCTGGGCAGGTCACAGCACACCTGGCCCTGGGCACTGCCCATCCACAGCCTGCAGGCAGGACAGGAGCCATGGGCACTGCAGGGATGCTGGGCCGCAGCACAGAGAGCCCCCAGGGATGCAGAGCCTTGGGAAAGCGCTCAGCAGCACTGTTTACCATGGGGTTTTGGAACAGCTGTTGCCTAAACACAGAGGTGATTCTGTCACTTGTCAGTCCCTGTGGTCTGCAGACACCCAGGTTATTTCAGGCAGGGCTGAGCAGAGCACTGAGTTCCCTCACAGCAGGTGAGGTTTTTCTGCCTGAACCCACATCTAGCAGAGCCTGCTCTGGCACCCTCACACCCTCCTGCTGCCTTTCCTCACCCCTCTGCTCAAACAGAGTCACCCTGTTCCACAAATATTTACTGGAATACCTATTTCACCCTGCTGCAAAAGAGAACTCTGTGACCTGGTCCAGCACCACATCGAAGGCAGCAGTGGGATGCAGAAGACGACACAGGAGCAGCAAGGAGAAGTTTGGCAGGAATGTTGAGAACTTTCCTGTGCACAGTGTGAGGCAGCTGTCATTGCCTCCCCCTCAGGCAGAGCTGCACAAAACTATGTGAAAAAAAAGCAAAGAAAAAGGGATTTAGGAAAGTGCAAAAGAAAAAAAATAGCTAGAAGATTTAATTCTTAAATTTGGTGAGTGCTGCAGGCTTGTGGTCAGGTTAGGCTGGCCCTTTTTTTCCCTCTCTTTCCAACACATTCAGCTGGTGAAATGACAAGATGGGAAAAGGTGGGATTGTCCAGGATGATCCTTCACTGCAGTGATTGGGAAACCTGCACCACTGCAGGGACCCATGGCTGAGTATCAGGTTAAAAAATCAGGTTTAAAATGCCACAATATAAAAAAAAATATATAATGTAAATAATTAAATACATTATATATATATATATACACATATATACATATATACGTATATACATATATACAAATATACACATATATATACACACATATATGTATATATATGTATATATGCATATATAATGTATCTATATAAATAATTATAAATAAATAGCAATATAAATAAAGATAATATATATAAACATACAAATATGTTCCTAGAATAAAATAGTTTAGACAAGACCATGTCAGAAGTAAAAATAATGGGTTCTTTAGTGCTGCAGTTGTGGGGGATATTATTAGTATTATTAGTTAATAATACTAATTAACTTGTTGTTGCTGTTGTTGTAATTATTATTTTTTGCTGTATGCAATGTTTCAGTTCTTAAAAAGCAGAACCTATGGCAAGACATGGAAAAATAAAATGTAGATGAAAAAAACCATGTTTAAAATTGTTTTTGTATTAAGCAGTCTTATAGCTTTGATCAAAAGAAAATGGCCAAAAGAGCAACTGATCTGTCTGTTCTTACCTGGAGCCTTGTCACAGCAGTTTTGCACTTGCTGAGTATTTTAAAAAGGCTCAAACAATCAGGTGGGGTTGAATAAAATTCAGAATTTCTGTCCATTGGTCATCTCTAATATCATGACAGCTGTTTGGATATTTCATTAGAAATTAGTAAAAAAATAAATTAAATTATCACAAAGAATGTAAAATGAAAAGTTTCAGGTAATTTCTGTATCAGAATCAACACTTTAATGAAACTAACATGAAACTAAATTAATAAAATTAAATGAAGGAATAATCAAATTAAGTTAAAATAAATTTCAGAAGGTTTATTTCAGAAAATGCAATTTTAAAATTTTGCACTGAAGCAAATCAGGCTTCCTGGAATTTCAGGAGACAAAGAAACTCAGATTTGACCCATTTTCTTTGACCAAATTCCATCTTTAATGGAAAAAAATACAGTTACCAAAACTGTAAGTGAACCTGTTAAACTGTGATTTTTGGGCCCCACATGAGCATGGGTGAAACAAAATCCTTGTCCACAATCCCATGGAGCTCACAGCAATTAGGTGAAGCTGGAACAGTAATATCCAGCATTTGTAGTTACACATTTTCAGATCCTGAAGGATTTCATCCTTCCCAGCCCCAGGACACTGACCCAGCCCACCTACTCCTCATTTCCTCAGGCAAGCAACAGACTCATGGGGTGGTTTGGGTTGGAAGGGACCTTTAAAGGGCATTTAAAGGGCACCTTTTCCACCTCCTGCCATGGCAGGGGCACCTTCCAGCATCCCAGGCTGCTCCAAGCCCCATCCAGCCTGGCCTTGGGCACTGCCAGGGATCCAGGGGCAGCCACAGCTGCTCTGGGCACCCTGGGCCAGGGCCTGCCCACCCTCATCCTAAATAATTTCTTCCTTGTATCTATTCTGAAGCTGTCTATTTTCAGTTTAACACCATTACCCCTTGTCCTGCCAAGCATCACCAGTTGTGATCCACCAGGGAGAGACAGAGGAATCCCATCACTGCTGAGGAAGGGAAGAATTCCCAGACATGCTGAGCCCAGCCCCGTTGGCATCACTGGGTGACAGCCAAGTGCAGGCTCTGCAAAATCTTCCTGCCAGTCCTTCTTGACGTGCCACAGCTTCCCACTGGTTGTCCCATAGCTGGGAAATGTGGGAAGGAGCTGAATTGCTGGATTTTGCTTCCCTTGCCAAGCTCCATAGGGATGAAGCCATGGGTGCCCTGCCCAGGGCACTCAGACTTTCCTGCACCCCCACAGCAATGGGAAGTTGTTTGGGTTCCATGGGCAAGCAGCTTCCCCTGGAAAGCTCTTCCCTCTCCAAACACATGACTGAGCTGCTGGACACCGTCCAGCGCAGCAAAGTTACCAAGTTAAGTCATCTGAGCACATTTTTGCAGCGAGAGGAGGCTGTGGTGGGCTGGTTTGGGAGAACACTTGGATGCAAAGGTCCCTGGGGGGAACAGATGGGGATGACACGCTGGGATCCGGCTGGGCTTGCACAGCACCATCCACTGCAGCTCCCCAGCTTTCCTACAGCCAAACACACACACCAAGGGTGGTGCAAAGCCTTTTCCACATCTGCCTCCTGCCACACATCATCCCAGAGCCCACTGCAGGGCCCTCTCTGCTACCTGGCCCGGAGCAGAGCAGCTTTGAGGCTGCTCTGTGTTGTTTTTGTTGCTGGTCCTGCTCAGCACAGCTGAGGCATCTTCCTTCCAGATGTTTGCAGGGTGTGTTTGTGCTCACTTCGCTGATGCCTGGGAACAGTCACAAGACAAGATGCTCAGCACCAGCCAAAATGCCCCAGCCTAAATAGCAGCCTTTATTTCCACCTCACCTGTCCTCAGAACAATGGGGTTTGTGATTTCCTAAGTGTGTAATACAGCAGTGAGCGCTGGATAAATAAACAGGAAACCCTTAGGTCTGATGATGTTGCTCAAGAAAGGCACAAAAGCAAAAATTCCACTTATCTGAGCATCCCTCCCAAATCTGCTTCCCACACAACCTTTTGGGACATCACGTTTGCATCAGTTTCCTCAATTACTGATTCTTCAAGTGGCCTCCCAAGGGTGCCCCAAAGATGAGCCGGGGGTGGGAGGAAAGGGGGTGTAGGAACTCAGCTCTTGTTTTCCTGAGGGCGCCTGAGGCCACGAGCCACGAGCCTGCAGCTTGTGATTTAACCAGGTTTCCTGGAAAGGCAATTCCTTGGATTTTCATCCTACACCTTCCTCCTGGCTGGGCTCACACCAACCAACCTGTGTGTGTGGGGCTGGGCTGGGGATGGTGGCAGGGCTGGAGGGACTGAGACGGGCAGGGATGGAGCCTGGGGAGGCTGAGCAGGGACCTGGAGCATGGAAAGGTGTGAGAAGCCATGTCTGAAGGCATCTGCACTCATGCACAGGGACCTGGGGATCTGCACGAGGAGCAGGGGATCTGCACTCCTGCACAGGGACCAAGGGATCTGGAATTCCTGCACAGGGACCAAGGGATCTGCACTCTTGCACAAAGTCCACAAGGGATCTGCACTCCTGCAACTCCTGCACCAGGAACAAGGGATCTGCACTCCTGCACAAGGACTGAGGGATCTGCACTCCTGGACAGGGACCTGGGGATCCGGAATTCCTGCACAAGGACCAGGGGGTCTGCAGTCCTGTAACTCCTGCACGAGGACCAAGGGATCCGGAATTCCAGAGCGCAGCCCAGCCGAAGGAAATCAGAGCATGGGATTGAAAGACCACTTGGAAAACATTAACAGCTCATTACTGATGGTCTGTTTAAAAAGCCCCATTAATGTGTATACACATGTCCCTGGACAGCACGTTCACCCCCAGCTAATGGCAGTGAGTGGAAGCTGGAATGATCTGTGCATAAGGACTGAGCAAACTCCCAGCCCTCCCTCATTTGCACTTTTCCTGCACAGGCTCCTCCTGACCTCTTCAAATCCCATCCCAATTACAGCCTCCCACTTACCCTTCAATGTAAATAAATCCTGCCTGGTGGGGATGGCTGCTACCAGCACAGATAAAAGCAGAGCAGGGAAAGCAGGACCCGCAGCAGCTCTGGAAAAGGGCAGGAAAGCAAAGCACAGGAGGGAGGGACAGTGGGGCTGAGCCATGGGATGGGAGGGGACACCCTCGGGGTTCTCAGAGCTTGGGCACAGCTCAGTCCTCTGGGGAGAACTCAGAATCATTCAGGCTGAAAAGACCCCTAAGATCAAGTCCAACCATTCTCCCAGCACTGCCAAAGACACCACTAGCCCATGTCCCCAAGTGCCACATGCACATGGCTTTAAAACCCCTCCTGGGCAGCTGTGCCAGGGCTGGACAACCTTTTCCACGAAGAAATTTTCCCCAATATCCAATCTAAACCTCCCCTGGCCCAGCCTGAGCTGTTCCCTCTCCTCCTGTCCCTGTCCCCTCCTGGCAGGAGCTGTGCAGAGCCACAAGGGCCCCCTGAGCCTCCTCTGCTCCAGGCTGAGCCCCTGCCCAGCTCCCTCCTGGTGCTCCAGGCTCTTCCCCAGCTCTGTTCCCTTATCTGGGCACACTCCCGCCCTCAGTGTTGTCATGAGGGGCCCAAAACTGAGCCCAGATCTTGCAAGGAGATCCAAAGCACCAAAAGGTACCCACACCAAACAGATGGATATCCAGCAAGTCCCTACAGGTTATCCATGCACCTGAGTCCTCTCCTTGCTTGGATGCATAGGAAAGTGCCTCAGGAAACTCAGGATCTTCCCCTGGGAAAAAACGCCATCTCCCCAGATGATTCAAGAGGGCTCTGAGAGAAAAACACCTGGATCTCTGTTGGCTTCCTGGGGCATCCTCAGGCTGCTGCTGCACTAACAGGATTTTCTCTGGATTTGTGGAGGCTGAAGTGCACTTTTGGGCACTGGGGCAGGGTGAACCCTCACAGCACAAGATGAATGGAGAGGATGAATCAGCTGAAGCCATCCAGGCTGTTCATTCCTAAATTTCATCTCCAAATGCATCTTCCTCAGCTTGCACCCAACCTCATCCCTGGGACCTCACACTGCAGTTTCTACAGGAGCCAGCACCTCCTGTGCAATTCCAAGCCATTGGTGTGTCCCAGGTGTGACAGATCTTGGGTTCCAAGTTGCTGGATATTGGAGGCATCTTTTGGATTTTTTTTCTCTTATTTGTGGGCTTAATGTGGGATTCTTCTACTGATCATTAAACAATTACCCTGTGGCTTGAAATTGTTTTCAAAGGACTAAGTGATGTTATAATGCTCTGGAACTGTCAGCTTAATATATGGGGCTGTATTCAGCATAAATTACAGCAGTTTCCATGCCACAAAAGCCACACAAGTTCATGGATCCAGCCAAAATATTCAGCAGAGAGTTGTGCCAGGCCGCAGGGCCCGTTGTGCCAAGACGTGCAGGTGTTCTCCATGGAGAGCAGCCCCACCACCGATCCAGGAGATTCCACATCTCCTCCCAGCCAGCCACAATCTCCCCGGGACACCTGGGCCAAAGCCTGGTGTGATCCCAGGAGCAGCAGGGGGGATTTTTGGAGCTGTTGCAGCCCTGAGGTGACACAGCCTTTCACCTGCAGGTGCAGCAGCTCTGGATGGAGACCTTGCCAGAAATTTTGGAGAGGTTCAGCCCCAGGGTGCAAACAGGGCTTGGAGCCTTGGAGTTTTGTGACACTGAGGGGACACAAGGCTCCACTTTCTCCTTGCTCATGGGGAGAGTCCTTTCCTGTCAGGAGAGAAGGGAGTTTGGAGGTTGGAATATTGAGGAACAGATTTCGGCCACACAGTCCTGGAGACAGGGAGAGCTCTGTGGGACATCCTCCCCTTGCCCCCCCCTGTTCTGTGCCTGCCAGGGATGGTGAACTCCAAAGCTCCAGAATCTGGAGATGCTCCTCACCCTGAGCTCCCAGCAGATGGGAATGGGTCCTGTCATCCCCAAGCCTCAGGGAACACTGGAATGATGGAGCCCCACCAGCTTCTCACGGCAAATTTGTCCACCAACGGCTGGCTCCTCCAAGGCAGGGATGGAAGAAAATTCAGCAGCATTTTTGAGCATTTTTGTGGCAGATCCTTGCTTGGCCTGGCTGTGCCCCTGCCAGGGAGCAAAGGGAAGAGCCCTGTGTCCTCACCCAAGAGCAAGGTCAGGAAATGCTTAGTCCATCCCTGCTCCTGGTTTTGCTGAGTCTGGAGTGAGCTGTCCAGAACAAGATAAACGGGGAGCAGCGGATGTGAGCAGGATGCCACGGGCTCTGTGCAAAACATCCTGTTGTCCTCTGCTTTGCAAAGTGGCAGGGACAAACAGGGCCCATCAGGGTGGATGCAGGGCAAACTGTCCCATCTCTGCTCCCGGAGGCTGTTTGATCCTGATACCAAGTCCAGTAAGGTCTGAAACAATTCCCCATGAATGCAGGGATCAGAAACTGTCCCATCTCTGCATTCCTGTAGGATGGAAACCTCTCTGTCCCACAGTCTCACTTGGGTGGCTTTAATTGCTGGCTGGGCTGAGCTTGGTGTCAAGGATCCCTCAGGAAGAATAAACTGCAGTGGACACAAACAGGCAAAGCCCCTGGTATGGTGCCAGAGCAGGGCTGAGAGGAGGGAGGGGAGGACCTGGCCCACAGGTGGCTCTCCCAGATGTCACATTTTGCTCCACAAATGACACATTCCAACAGAAAACACTTTAAATCATCACTTGTGCGGCCTCTGGATCCGGCCCACCCAAACCAATCACATCTGCCCCCAAAACCAGAAAATATCATTTGTGTTTCAGCTGCTTTTCTGGGAGCATTAACACCTTCCAGCCACATAAAACCTTCACCTCCCAAAGGAAACGGGGGAGAGACAGCAAGGAAAGCCACGGAAAGCTCCAGCTTGGCCCCAAACTGAACAACCCCAGTCCAAGAGGGGCTGACCTGCTACAGAAAGGTTTCCCCACACGGGGCTTTGGACCAAGCCGGGATGCGGGGATGCCACGTGGCCAAACGTTGGGATGTGGGAGCAGGGCCAGGATGGCCGTCCCCAGGCTGTCCCCAGGCTGTCCCCAGGCTGCTGGGATGCTGCCACCACCCCGTTCCCAGGCGCCACATCCAGCCTGCAGCTGCAGGCAGCCGTCATCAGCCCTGGGCTCTGTCCCTGCTGGTTTGGGACTTTTTTCCACTGAAGATGCTCCTAACCCAAATCAGATTTGATTCCCAAATATCCCCCATCTCCCTTAAAGCTTACAAATCTTCCACACCTGTGTTTGCTCATTGCTGCTGCTGGGCCCTGCCCTGGGAAGGACAATGTTTATCCCACTCCTCCACAGCTATTTACAATGGGGTTTTGGGATGGAGATGGAGCACATTTTTGTCTAATGGCAACAGGGCAGTGAATTTAATTCTCCTCATTAACAGTCATCAGCTTAACGGGAAGCAATAAAAGATTTTTTTCCTTCTTTTTTTTTCAAGAGCAGCTGCTTGTGAGATAATATTTATGGCTGGGACTGTCAGCAGGATGAGTGCATTGCTGGCTTGTGAGGGGGGGAAACTGAGGCACGAGGCCATTCACTGACCCACCCTGGACCACACAGATGGAGGTGGGAAGAAAACCCAGCCCTGCTCTCTCCATCCTGAGGCTGAGCTGCCCCAGGCCCAGCAGCCATGTAGCTATCATGAGCCAGCTATTCATCCCACAGGAAGGGGAATTGCTGAGCATTCCACATTTCCAGCACCCAAGGGAGCCACAGCAGGGCACCCTCCTCTTCCCCCCATAAGCCACTTCCAAATCTCTGACTGGCTGGAGACAGCAAATGCCCCTTGCCGTGTCCCCCCACCACCCATCAAACCAGGAAAGGGAATTTTGACCCCACTCTGATGGTGATAAATAGTTTTGTCTGTGTTGCTTCTCTTCTATGGTGGCTGGTGAGATCCACAGTGAAACCTGGGATTTATGGGGGTCCCTGAGTGCCTTGGGGTCAAGGTGCTGCCCTGACATCCTGTGCCCAAAGCTGCAGAGACCCCCAAGCAGGGCAGAGCAGCTCTCTGCTCTCCTGAGAACAACATTTTGCTTTCCCATTGGTACAGATTTTTCAAAATCTGTCCATGTTTGGAGTTGGCTCCTCTTTACCAATGGGAAATTTTTTGAATTAGCCTATCTGGGATCTCATTTCTGATAACTGGATTTTTCTTTCCTGTTCCTGCTCAGATGGAATTTTTTTGAATTGGCCCATCTGGGATCTCATTTCTGATAACTGGATTTTTCTTTACAGTTCCCCAAATGCTCCTGCTCAGAGATGAGCAGCCCTTCCCTCTCATTGGTATTTACCCCAAGACACACACAGAATTCCCCTCCAGCCTCCCATTTTCCTGGCAGAACCTGACCAGGCTGCTCCCTGGCGTTGTTTGATCCTGATACCAGCCCAGTAAAGGTCTGAAGCAAATCCCCACAAATGCAGGGATCAGAAAACCAGTCAGCACTCAGCCCTGCCTTTGGCAGCTCCAGGGGGAAATCCTTACTTCACCCATCCCAAGTGGAATTTGGGCTCTCTTGAGTTGTTTTCTGACCAGCAAAGCCCCCAGGTTTTTTTCTGCCACATCCAAGCTGCTCAGCTCTCTGTGGAGCCCTTCTCACCACATTTCATTGCTTGCACCACCAAATTTTGCTCCCAGATCCCGTCCTGCTACCGAGGCACATGTGAGTCCTGCTCAGCGCTACCATTGGTTAATCAAATTGAAAATATTATCTTTGCAAATGACCCTTGGGGACTGCCTCTTACTGGGAAACTGTCCAGCTCCACAAACTGTCTTTCAAGGAAATTATTATTATTAATCCCTTTAAACACCAAAACAAACAGCGACTCCTCAAGCTGTATGTGTTAAACCTCTTCAAGTGACACCTAGAAATACCTGTTCCAGGTGCTGGGAGCCCAGAACTGGGAAGGATCAGGATGTTCACAGGATGTCTTGCTCGGTGCCTCTGCCAGGGATGCTCATGATGTGAAGGCTGAGGATGAGGGTTCCTGTGGTGCCGTGTGGGGTTGGAGCCCTTCTCCTCAGACATCCAGCGATGGGATAAGGCCCTGGGTTTCCTCTTTGGTGTAGAGCAGCAGCAATAAACCCCCCCAGGACCAGCCCAGCAGCGTGGGGTGCCCCAGAGCAGGTCAGAGCTCAGGCAGGGGAGCAGTGGTGGGGCTGTGCTGCTCCCACCAGCCCCAACCCACAGCTCCATCCCTTTATTCTGCTCCACAAAGAGCGTCTGTCAGCCAGAGAAGCATTTCCAGAGAACCACAGACTGGTTTGGGTTGGAAGAGACCTCAAAGTTCATCTCATTCTACCCCCTGCCATGAGCAGGGACACCTTCCACTATCCCAGGGTGCTCCAAAACTCAGGGAAAAAAGGACCTGTGTGTCTCCTCACTGAGCTCCCCAGCCCTCCTCCTTTGGAGATGACTGCTCAGTGTGGCATTCAAGCAGAATGTTTGCTTCTATTTATTTAATTCCCTGTTAAACATCCTTCAACCTGCCCATCCTGTCCAGGCTCCCCTGGTGAGGTGTAAAATCAATTTGGCATTTCTGAGCTAATCTTGGCATGAAGGGTTTCACTGATTCCAGTACTAAATAGCAGGTGTGCATTACAGCCCAGACAAAACCCACAAAGCCAAGAACAGCAATGCAGATTTGTCACCATCTTCTCACAAATCTGAAATGTAAAACAGTACAGTCTGCATCAGGAGATCATTTTGTAACATCTAATCTCATATTTCTGAAGGAACAGGTGAGGGATGGATTGATTACTTGGAAAACCACTTGCTCTTTGCCTGTGGGACTCCACTGTGTCAAAAAACATAAGAACTGTGGAGAATGAAGATGAACTTCTAGGTGATGGTTTCAAAGCCAAAAAAAGGCAACAGTTCAAAAGGAAAGGATAAACAAAGTGTGGGAGTCTCCAGCACAGGTCAAAAAAATTATAAAACTTATAAAGCAATTCTATAAATTACTGGATGCAAAGTTCACAGTGGCCTATTAAATACAGTGACCCTGATTTTGGATGTGGAAGCTCTGACCTGTAAATAGCTGGAGACTGATGGGTGCTGCAGAAAAACGTTGTTATAGGCCTGCTGTGTTCCTGCCTTCTCCCACAGCACTAGGTGGAATTTTGGAGAGAATTAGCATGGATTTTTCCTTTTTTTCATTGTGAATATAGAGTAACTTCAGTATTTTCCATTCATAGTCTGCTAGAACTGGAAACCAGCATCTCCTCTGGGAGCTGTGTGGTCTCCCTGGATCTGCACCTCTGTGATCCCCAGGAAAAGGGAGAATCAGACCAAAAATCTGCATCTATACATACATTCTGTGCCAACACCTGATGAGGACTGGGAGAAATGCTGATGGTGTGAGATGCAGCCACGCCTTGTGGCTCGACATCCTTGAGCTCTGCTAAGGTGGAAATTATGGAGTTTTTCCTTCACTGATTGTGTCTTAATGGATACTCTGCAGTTGACTAAGGAACAAGTGTGAAAATAAGGCATTGAAAGTCCTATTTTACACTTTCAGACTTGAATGCAGGATCCATGAAGTGGATGAGCACTGTCTGGGCCATTCCAAATGCTCCCTGTCACTATCACTCCTGCCTAGGAAACAACATGGACTTGGTAGCTTTCTCTCCCTTGTATTATCCAGGAATCCACCTCTGATTTGAGGTGGTGTGATGGATCTGCAGGAGGCCAGGCCCCAGACCAGGGAAGAGTTTTATGCCACACCACAGGACAGGGCTGGGGTGTCAGATACCTCTCCTGGCTCTGCCTGCTCTTCACACATGACTCTGCCCAAGCCTCTTCATCTCTGTGTGCTCAAAACCTTTATCTATAGGGGGTCAGTGATATCTCCTCTTACCTGTTTTGGTCCTGTGATTTCAGAAACAAACTCCACAGCAGAGGATCTTCAGACCTGCTTTCATGCCATGAAACCCCAGCATGAAGAGAACAAGCCTCTGTTGGTGTCAAGATTTCCAAGCCCTCCCAGCCTGACTGTGCCCATCATTTTGTGATGGGTGAGAAGTTTTCCAGAGGTGTCCAGGCAGCAGGGAAGGGCCCAGTCTTCCTTTGCTGGCTCTGCAGCAAAGCCTCTGTGCCTCTCCCACAATAGCAACGTGCAGAACTCGGTGCTTCTCTCCCAAACCCATCTGCATTTTTAGAAACTGATTTGCAAAGTCTCTGCCCCTGTGGCTGCAAGCAAAGCCTGGCTGTCTGTGCAGCCTCCTCAGCCACAGCATCTCTGGGGCAGCAGCTTTGCTCAGTGTGATGCTGCAAACTTGGACTGGGGGTGGATTTACAACTGAGAGAAGAAAATCCTGCCTGAGGATTCTTGGGATCCCAAAGCCATCAGGGAAAGGGTTGGAGATGGGATCAGTGTCACCACAGGTCTCCGGGGGGAGCTCCTGGCACATGGCAGAGCTGGGACCCCGATTTCCAGCACACCTGACCCCACATTCACCTGTGCTCAGCAAAGACATCATTCCAGAGCATCCAGTGGCTCTCACCATCACCACCACGGTGACCACTGGAGCACAGTGAGCTGGCAAACCCCACTGAGCTCTTCCCCTCATTTCCTATATCCATAAGCCACACAAGCAGTAACTTTCAGGCATCCAAAGGCACAGCCTTCCTGGGGAAGGCACAGAGCAGATCATCTCCCATCCAGCTCACACTTCTGGGAATGCTGGTCCATGGCACAGCCACCAGGAGGACACCAGATGGTGGGAAGTGGCTGCACACCCACCTTTGGTTCACAGCCTGGACTGAACCAGGGCGATTGAACTGATATCCTTATCTCAGCCCTCCCAGGGATCCCTGCCCCAGCCAACACAAACGCAGCTCTCGCTCTGAAATCAGCCACATTTGCAAAGAGCAAGTTCCACACTCAGAGGGATGATGCCATGATACATTTCTCATATTTTTAAGCAAAGATAAGCATTTGTTGCCTGAGATTAAGCCTCACTCCAGGTCTGTCCTGCTCAAACCACACCAGCCCTTCTATGGCACAGAGCACTCATCAAACAGGCAGGGTTGGTCACCACGTTCATTCCAGCATGGGATTAAACCCCATAACTGCTGCAAGAAATGCACAAAACAACAGCCAGAAACACTGTGAGAAATTCCAGGGTCTCTCCACACTGATGCTTCACTCCCAGCTTCCCAAAACCAACCCTGCTCCTCCCTGCCAGGATGGTGAAGAGAGCTCAGGTCAACACCATTCAAACACAGCACAAATTGGAGTGGGGAGAAGAAACACCACTGGCTGTCAGATGGAAACTAGAAAGGGACTAATTCTGGCTTCACTTCAGTTTTGGGGTGTTTTCCTATTTTTAAATGATTTAGCAGTTTGAGCATTTCACTCAGAGCCTCTCCAGCCACACAAGGTTGTGCAGCAGTTTGCCACCCATGTGTGACAAGGACACACACGAGGAGGGGAACCCTCAGCCCCTGTGTTCTGTGTAAAATGCAGAAGTTCAGCAGTGATCAATAAATTCCTTAATGCATCCATGAGTATTTTGTCCCTGAGATCACATTTACTGTCAGCAGGTTTATAACCACACTTTAGATTCCTATAAATTCTACATAATTTTTTTTAACAGTTGACTTTTTCCCCTATAGTTTCTGAGCAGAACACCCCATGCAGGATCTCAGGCAAAAGAAACTCTCCCAAAGGCCCCAGGACAAGAGCACCTACAGAAAAGCAAGTGTCTGTGCCTCCACAGGGTCAAAGCTTCGATTTCATCATTGAAACGCAATGCAAAAAGAAGCACCAAAATAAACAGCTCCATAAAGCAGCAGGAACGCAGCAGAGCAGGAGGCTCCTCCAGGAGGATGACCTAAATCCAAGAGGCATTTGTGCAGATGCAGCTCCACAACACCCTCACGGCCTCGGGACAGCCCGGGATGCACCGGCCAACAGGGAAGCGAACCTGGGAGAAGCCTCTTGCTTTTTAGTAAAGTCACCGTGATTTTCTTTAATTTTTGTTTCCCCCAATGTGGAAAACAGCCTCCCACCGTGGCTGCCCTCCATCCAGGGCTGCCCGGGGGCCCGGAGCCCCCTTTTCCCACCCGACCCGGGGTTATCGAGGGAGATGTGTGTAATTGCCCTGTCAGGCAGCTGAAAGGCGCTCGCCTTTAGCTGATGCCACTTCAAAATGAAATTCTTTCTTTGGCATGGCTATGTCTGATATGCAGGCATCAAAGGGGAGGCAGCAGGTCGCCGGTGCCCCAGGCCACGCATTTCCCTTCTAAAGGCAGGAATGGGAGCGGCAGCTCGGGGCCGAGGGGGCCCCGGAGAGCCAACACCCATCGCTCCTGCTTGAGGACCCCCCAGCACCGGGGACACCCGGGGCTCTCCGAGGGGACCCTGCGGCCCGGAGCCGCTGGGATGGAGGGCCGGGAAAGCCTCGGCGGCACAGGGGAGGCCGAGGGCCGGGGATTTTTGTTTCCAAGAGCAGCACAGGGCCGCGCTCTCCTCCTCCCCCCCGCAGCTCCCATCTCCTCCATCCACCTGCGCTCCTCAGGGAGCCAAAGCCTTTGGCAAGCTCTCCGCTCCACTTTTTATTGGTTTCAACTAAGCTGCCCCTTTCGGAGGCTTGGAAAGCTTTCAATCATTAAAGGAAAAGAAATCATAAAAAAAAAAAAAAAAATAAAGGAAGGAAAAGAAAGCATCATGCACCCTTCACCCTGCTGTCCCCTCCCCACTCCCACACGGCCCCACACCCCCATCCCAGGCACAGCTCCCTGCTTTCCAAGCCCCTCCAATGCATTTGAGGCAGGGTTTTCAAGGCCCTGGACTCCTCCAACTGTACCTGCTCGGCTCCAACCACCTTCCTGCTCGGAAGCAATTTAGAAAGGACACAGCACAGGTAGCTATTAGCTAACACATATTTAACTGCTCCAGATATCTTTTTTTCCTTTTTTTTTTTTTTTTTTTTTTTGGCATTGTAATGGAGTGATTTGATCTTCAAAGGACCTGTGGAAACCTTTGAAGCTTCCCAATCTCCAGTGGGGAGGGGAGGAGGGGGGGGGGGAAATGTTAATAGTTTTAAAACCTGGGGAATCCTGAAGTCAGAGCAAGGGTATAAAACCCAGCGGGTTTAGCATAAAGCCCTCAGGTAAATCTTCACCTTCTTTTCAAATGCATTTTTGGTGGGTTGCTTTGGAAAGGCTTGGGCCAGGTTAGCAAGGTCGGCTCTATTCCCAGCAGCTCTTAAATCTCCAGGGACCCTCATCTCCCACGTGGCACAGCCCCAGCACCAGGAGATCCGCGGTACCTCGGCGAGAAATAGAAAGACTAATAAAATTTGCAAAGCCTTTAAGTGAAAATAGGGTGGGGGGAGGAAGGAGTGGAGAAGGAGGGAGGGGAGCAAGAAGATAAGGAGACAAAATAAACTCCCGGCTGCACTCCCAGCCAGCACAGCCTCAGCAGCACCCTGAGAGGCGAGACACAAAATGCATTTACCTTTAAAATAATGACTCATTTTATTTTTTTCTTTTAATATGTAGTTATAAATATATTTTGTCAAAATATATGATCATTATTGTCAAAAACATTTGCACATAAAGTCATAAATAAGGTCAAGGTGAACGTTTAGTTTAGAGAAGAGTCCAGCTATAGCAAGCAGTTCTGGGGTGGGACGGGAGGGACCGAGAAGGGGAGGAGAGGGCGGCGGGGAAGGGAGAGGTCAGCGGCACCCGCACCCCTCCACCACCATCTCCTGGTAGTTTTTCAGGACCACCTTGTCATACTCATCCAGGTAGAGCATGGAGATGGCGCTGAGCTCCGTGGGTACGCAGCAGGCCTTGGGAATGCTGGAGTTCACGGAGTTCACCAGCGTCTGCACGATGGCGTGGTTCGTGGAGTTGAGGTGGTCGGCCAGAGGGAAGGGGCAGTCCCCGTGGCAGTAAAACGCCTGGTAGCCCGGCGGTGCCACGATCCAGTCGTTCCAGCCCACGTCGCTGAAATCCACATAGAGGGCATGGCGGCGGCAGTTTTTTTTGTTCTTGCGGGAACGCTGGTGCTTGGGGCTCCGGCGGGCTCTGCGGGTCAGAGCGTGGCCTCGCCCGTCGTGCCCAAAAGTGACCAGGAGCGGCCTGAGCTGCGCCCAGTCCCCACGCCCTTGAGGTAAAGATCGGCTAATCCTGACGTGTTTGCCCTGATGAGTCTGTGCGTGGTGGAGGTGGGTGACCTCGATCACCAGCCCGTGGTTCGGCTGCTTGTCCTTGGTCCACCGGATCACGGCCGGGCTCACATCAAAGCTCTCCCAGCGCGTCTCGTTGTGGTGCACCAGCCGCGTGTCCAGCAGGCGCGTAATGGCCTGGGCGCGCTCCGACAGCGGCTTCATCACTTCGTAAATGTTTATCCGGTGGAAGCCCCTCTCCCACGCCGAGCTGGGCTCCTCCACCTGCTCCCGGTACAGCCGCAGCTCCGCCGAGGAGATCACCTCGTTTTCCGGCACGCTGCTGAGGTTGAAGACGAAGCGGATGCGGGGCGCCTCGCTGGGACCCGGGACGGTCTCCAGGTGCTCTGGAGGAGAGCAGGGATGGGGGAAAGAGGTAAGACAAGCAAAGAAGAGCACGTCAGCCCCGGGGCGCACGGCCCGGCACAGGCACAGCTCGCACCCACGCTTCACCTGCCCGGCAGCCGCCGGCCCCGCTCCGCTCCCCGCGCATCCCGCCCGCCGCACCGGGAGCGGCCCCGGCCCCGGCACCGCCGCCCCAGCCGCGCCTCGAGCACTCCCCACCCCTTCCCATCTCGCCTCCCCCGGTCAGAGAGGCTTTTTCCCTTCAGCTTTTCCTCCCCCGGCCTCTCCGAAATCATCTCCCCGGCGAGATGCGGCGCCACGGAGCACAGAGGTGCCTTGTTGCGGGGGGCAGGGGGAGAAAGAGAAGCAAATTCCAACGCAGTAATGATGCGGCTGGATTAATAATTCAGATTTACTTTGGAAAAGAAACATCCGCTAGGAAACATTTGGATCAGATTACAAGGGTCTATTGGATAAACCTTATAAACACACAGCTGTAAGCATTAAATTCGAGTCGGGGTTTGGGGGGATTTTTTTTCTTTCTTTTTTTCTTAAGAGTAAAAGCAGGCAGCAATTGCTTTGATAGTTCAAAAGAAACACTCCAGGGGCGAGATCCCGCCCTCGCTTTACTCCCGCATCCGATCCAGAGCCATTAAATCCACGCGAGCGCAGGCAGTGACCCCGAGGCAGAGGCACCGAAGGAAACTCGCTGTTGTCAACAGAAGCAAAAGCACTTCAAAATATGGTCAAGCTCGGGTTAAGCACAGGATGCTGGAAAAAACAGCGAGCAGCACGCCTGTCACCCACACACGGCAGCCTGGGGGGGATGGCTTTCCTCCCATAAATTTAGGGCCGGGCACGTCCTGCTTCTAAAGGCATTTGTGAGCTTCCAAACGCAGGGAAATCCCGATCGCTACCGGGGCTGGGAATTTACCGCCTCCCATCACTGACCTTCATGGTGGAAACTCCTCACGGTGTTTGCCCGGCTGGTCGATCGCTCAGGGTACTGCAGGCTAATTTCCTGGAGGCTTTCCTCCTCTTCTCCGGACTGGAGTCGATAGAGATCCAGCATGTAACTAGGAATGACGGCTGACTTGCTGGGCTGAGGCCGCCTTCGGAGCCCAAACATCTGCAGCAGAGTTGTTTCGAAACCCCGCAAGAGTTCATGGCTTTGGGCAGAGCGGCGTCCGGATCCGGCTTGTCCCTGAAGCTCTGCCACTTTCTTCCTGCCGGTCTCAGGGATTAGGCTAGCATGGTTAGTACCTCCTAGAAGGACTTGGCATAGTAGGATGACCATCAGCATTCGGTTACCAGGAATCATGGTGTCTCTGGGGTGTAAAAAACACGACAACAAACAAGAGGGAAAGTCAGGACGAGAAGCGAAACCCCCCTCCTCTTCCGAATAAACTTAAAAATAATAATAATAGCAGTAATAATAGTAATAATAAATGGAAAAAGGGCACGGGGAGCAGCCCCCATCCGAGCGGCAGCCGGCGCGCCCCGGCGGGCAAGGACCGGGGGCCGTGCCCGGGCTGTCCGCAGCCCCGCAGCCCCCTCGGGCAGGCGGGATCCCGGCGCATCCCGGCCCCGCAGCCCCCTCGGGCAGGCGGGATCCCGGCGCATCCCGGCCCCGCTGCCCCCTCGGGACCGGACGGGACGGGAGCGCGACCGGCGGAGCCCGGCGGGGAAGGGAGGGGAGCGCGGCTCTGCAGCCCCCGGTGCGAACGCGCCGCCGGACCCCGGGAGGGGACGCCGGGATAAGAACAACAACAAGTTTTTCTCAAAAAAAAAAAAAAAAATTAAAATAAAAAAAGTTAAAGCCCTGCGATGAAAACAAAAAGCGAGGAGCGAGGCGGAGGAAGAAGAGGGCTGTACTCACTGACAGCAAGCAAGGCATATCAGCACAGTCCATGATTCTGGAGAGCCAGCCCGGACCCAGCGCGCCGAAAGCCCCGGGGCAGCGGCTGCCGAGCGCCTCCCGCGATCGCCGCCCGGCGCAGTGCGGCCGCCGCCGCCGCCGGCCCCGGTTTTCTGCCGGCCCCGCAGTCACGTGGAGCCGCGCTCGCCGCCAGCCCGGCCCGGCCCGGCCCGGCCCGCCGCCCCCGGCCCGCCCCCGGCCCGGCCCGGCCCCGCGGGGGACGGCCCTGCCCTGCCCGCTCCGCGCCCGGCAGCGGGGGGAGCGCGGGGACCCCCGGCGGAGCGGCCGCGCTCGGAGCCGCGGGCCGGGGCCGGGGCCGTGCCCGGGATCCCCCGCGCCGCTCAGGTGCATCCCCGGGGACCCTCCCGCCACGCCCTGGCCCCGCACGGCCGGGGCGGGGTGCCCGGGGCGGTCGGGGCTCCGCGGTGCGCCCCGAGGGAGCGGGCTGGGAAGGGAGGCTCGGGACGGGAAACTCGGGAAACTCGGGAAACTCTCCCGGGCTGTCCCCCGACGAGAAGGGAGGGAGAGCTTGGGAACCAGAAGCAGCTGCGCGGGGAAAGGCACGGCGGAGGAGCGTGGGTTTCTCCTGTGCTCCCACCACCCGCCAGCCCCGGGGGTTGGGAGCCCGTTGCCAGCACCGGGGGTTGTCCCCAGTGCCTGCCCGGGGTTCCCTCTCGTCCTCCAGGTTTTCTCATCCTTCTCCCTGGCTGCCTAAACAGCCCTCTCCCCCTTCCCTCCGGGCCGGGTTCCCAGACCCCACCGAGGTGTGCAGCAGGCGCCTCCCCAGCCCCGCACGGGCTGTGTGCGGCCACAGCTGGCGGCCCCAGAGAGGATCTCCGGGAGGAAAGATGCTCCCTGCCCCGCAGTTCAACCCCAGAATTGTTTTGGGCCAGCTTTGGGCTGGGAATAAGAACGAGACTTCTCGAGGCTTGCGGCTGCTCCCAGGAGGGGGTTTGGGACAAACTGGTTTACCATTAGCACACATTAACTGGACACAACACGTGCAGGCACAGGGTGGGATTCTTGGGGCTGTCCTGTGCAGGGCCAGGACTTGGACTCAGTGATCCTTGTGGGTGCCTTCCAGCTCAGGATATTCTGTGATTCTCTGACCTTCTGGGGGTGATGTATGAGCACACAGCGTGGAGAAGGCAACTCTGGGGAGAGACCCTCTGAAGGAAGTGTGACAGATGCTCCATCCTTTGGAGACTGAGCAGAGTAGACTGAGCAACCCATGGTAAATCAAGCCAGCTCCACCAGGGCATTAAGATCTGTCCCTTTGCCCTGCTGGGGTATCCCTTTGTGTTGGGCAAACTGTCACCCACGGTGAGAACACAGTTAATTTATGAGACCAAAAGATGTGGTCATGGAGTGGCCATGGGAACTCCTAAACTCATCAATTAACCACAGCCAAAAACCAGCTCAGAAACGATGACTGTGGCCACAAACCACGGGGCTGCTGTGCCTGAGTGCAGCAAACCCACACCAGCGCCTTGGTGTCCTCCCAGCGCTGCCCCAGAGCTCACACACCATCACAGACGCCTTCTTTTCATATTTCACTTTTTTTTTGTTTGAGCTCAGACCTGACCCATGCATTAGAAAAGCCCAGGGATGTCACCGAAAGGACACGCACAGATAAAAGGCAGTGCTGACACTGTAATATCTCTGAGTTATTCCTATACCACTCCGAGTTTAAAAGAAACATCTGTTAGCAAGGTATTTGGACTATGAATCCATCAAAATTTGTGAAATATTGCTATCACCATTTCAAATGTATCACACTGTGTGTTATTCTTAACAAGGAAAAACAATTTTGGGAGTAGCTGCTGTGCAACTTTTTTTAAGTTAAATAACATTTTCATTGAAAATACTCCAGTCTATAAACAAAGTTTACATGAGGGCCTGTATAGTGCTGCTCCTAAAGCAGACCTCTGGACTGGGAAAAGCAACCAGCTCCCTCTTTGTGGGGTATGTTCCTCTCTTTGTCTGAAGACCTCGCTCAGGTTTTGTAGGGATCAGAGAGTGGCCGTGCTGGAAATGTTTGTGCTGAAGGAATTCAGTGGCAGGGCATCCAGTGCCTGCTCTCCTAAGCCATCCTGCTGAGCTGAGATCCCAAAAATTGCTTATGTAACACTGGTTAGCCGTGCCCCTGTGCTGGGGCCAGAGAGCCAGGGCAGAGCAGTGTGGTTTGGGGTCTCGTAGGAGGCAAGAGCGTATTTGAGTAGCTCTCTGGTTACTAAGGAGTGTTAGTCATGGGGAAAGCTGTAGAATTTATTCCGTAAAATGTAAATACATAACCCAAACCACAAAGGAATAGCCATGGATGGAAATAGTGTAGCGTTTACTGAAGGAGCTGGGCTGCTTTTCTACAGAAGCTGTATTTCCTTGGCCCCACAGAGCGTAATTCACCTTGAACAGAGCTTCTGCTCCAGCCCGTGGAGTTACACATCGGCTGAACTCGGTCCAGGCACACTAAACAACCCAGTGTGTTATATATTCCAACCAAAAAAGTGATGCCAAAACGGAGCTAAAAATACAAATGTGGAAGGTCTGAAAAGCAAACACTGCTTAATTCAGCGGTGGATGCAACATTAAAGATCCAGCACATCAAAACCAGAGAATGTTGTGTCTGCACTCAACACAAGGCTCAGCTCCCCTGGTCACACCTCACATGGTGATGGGGGATCAATGGTGGTCTTGCCTGTGACCCAGCCCCAGTCTAAGGGATTTGCTGCCAGGTTTTTTCCTCTCTGTCTTCTGTGGAAAACCTTCTGGGAATCTCTGCACCTGGGTGGCAAAACCATGGGTCTCCTCTGGAAGTTGGAGCGTTGGGGACGTCACCCTGCGAAGGCTGGCCAGACCCAGGGGTGACCCACCACGGGCACGCCTTGGCTGTGACACCAGACTGCTGTGGCACTGAGCTGCCCTGGAGCTGGCAGGTGTCCTGGAGCCCCAGAGCCCAGCTCTGCTCACGGGGGTCAGCAGCTGAGGGACAATTATTTGCTCAGTTTTGTTTCAGCCCGATAATTGTGGGTTTGCCCAGACACGTTTGTGATAAAACCTCAGCCACTCACATCTGACCCATTTCCAGGTTTTGTGTGCTCAGGACCCACCAGCAAGCGCTGCAGGTCGATGTTCAGCACCTCTAGAAATTAGGCCAGCTCTGTTTACAAGGAAAACTTCTCCTCTAATGGCAGCATTTCAGGAGATGCCTCTGGACTCAGACCTTCCCAAACCAGTTCTTGGATCCTGTGTTATTTTTAGAGCAGCTGCACCTTTTTGGGCTCTAAAGTCTGCAAACAACCCGCCTTGGGAAAAACAAAAAAGAAAGGAAAAAAAAAAAAAGCAAAAAAAAAAGCAACAACAACAACAAAAATAACTTGCCTCACCAGATTTGTGCTTGAGCAGGAACAAGCCTAAAACCATAAATAAATAAATAAATAAATAAATAAATAAATAAATAAATAAATAAATAAATGCCTATGTAAGAAACATTTTAATGACATGAGTTAAAGGAGGAGATGCCCATAAGTGTGCTAAGATCAATTCCCTCCTGCCCTTTCCTTTCAACTGCCTAAGCTTGTCAATTAAAACAAAGGGAACTGAGCAAACAACTCCAAGGGGTTACGTTTTCCAAAGTAGCTCTTCACCAAAGAGCTGACCGGTAAAAACAAGTGCAGCTGCTTGAACGGCAAAAGGAACATTTTTTACAACCACTCTGAGATTTTCATGATTTCTCTGAGTGCTTCAGAGCTGGCCTGTTCTACCAGAATATTCTACCTCCTCCTGAATAAATAAATTCATACTTCTCCTAAAACACAGAACTGGGCCCAGCTTGGACTTTATTTCTACTTTACATTAAAGTGTCTCTACCAAGGTGTCAGGACCACGTCTAGAGCCACTCCTGAGCTAATAGGAGAATCAGGTTCAGCACTGCTCTTTCATTTCAAACAGTTTTTGGGGTTTTTTTTACAAATCCCTACAAAAACATTGTGTGGGAACATTAAAATAAAGCAGTTCTAAAAAGGCAGTCTTTGGTAATCAGACACAAGGCAGTCGAAACAGTAGGATTGTCTGCTCTTTTCTATTTTTAAGTCTTGAAGGATGATTTTTATTGTTTTGAGAATGCTATTAAAAGGTTGGCTGTCCCACGCAGGGTGAATCTTAAGCTGCTGTTACTTGACTCATTCCCTTTGTCACTTTTCAGAGATGCCCAAGAGTGAGCAAGGCTGGAAAAGTTACCCCTTGCTGTTCATACTCTCTGCCTTCTGCTGTGAGAGTGCGAGGTCTCTGCTGCTAAATATTGTTCATTTAGAGATGAACAAAACTCAGAGGTCTGGGTCGTTCAGGCTGGACAGCAGGAAGAATTTCTTCACAGAAAGTGTGGTTAGGCATTGGAGTGGGCTGCCCAGGGAGGGAATGAAATCAGCATCCCTGGAGGTGTTCAAAAACAGCTCAGTGTTTTGATGCTGCTTGGGAAGGTGGTGAATGGCCAAAGGTTGGACCCAACGACCTTGGAGCTTTTCTCCAACCTTAATGTTTCTATGATTCCATGATTAGGGAAGTGCTTCAACAACACAACTCATAAAATGAAGGGAGAGCCATTTTAATGGCCTGTTGTTAAAATTCCCCTGAGCTGTGTTAGAAGCACATCTGTTGTAAAATCATCTCCACATCAGTGGGTTTCCTCGAGGGATGTGACAAGAAGAACACGCACTGATCTCATCCAGCTTTTGGAGAGAATCTCTGCCTTTAGCCCATGTTTGCCTCAGCACTCTGTGGCTCCCCGCTCCTCAAAGCCTCATCCCCAAGAAGCAAGGAGGGCCTCCAGAAGGTGAAGAGCTCATTCTGCCTGCTCTGCAGTTGTGGCTGGTACTAACAAACACCATCATTCTCCTAAGGAGTGCTGTCCAGCCATGTGGCTACTGGAGATAAGCAGATTCCTTTTGGATCTGATGGAGGCTTTTGGAGAACAGCACGGGGCTGGCAGCTCCCTGACCTTACAAACCACTCTGTGTGTCTCCAGCCCTGAGATGTGGCTTTGTCTGAGTTCTGCTGTTACTGATATTTTGCTCTCCCTTGCTGCCAAAATCTGCAATTCCACACAACAACATAGCACCTCTGAGGTGCTGACATTTGTCTTTGTCCTTTAATTGCAGCTTGAGATCTGCTGCCAGCAGAAGCTTTAATGATCTCAATCACTACTACAAGGTGTAAACAATCAGAGCAGGAAAACTGCTGCAGAAATAATTCACGTGGGCTCTACTGGATTTTTAGCAATAGCAAAGGACTTTACTGGTAGGTGCTGTAGCAAGTTCTGGGGAATGTCAGCACAGGGATGAATTTTGAGTTCATTAATGTGAACATCCTCACCTGAAAGCAGAGAGGGAGGATCCTGCCCAGGAGTCCCTCTTGGGAACCATGGCTGTGCCCTGAGGCCTCCATCTCCAACAATAACAAACTGGTGGGGCTCGTTTGTACCAGTTGCCTGGTGACAAGGTTCATACTCACAATTAATCATCATTCTTAGAAAGTGCTCACTGAATAAACTTACACAGGGTGTGTGTGAGCAGAGCACGAGCTCCCACAGACACGTGACACTGAAAAGATGGTTTCTGGTGGAGAGGCTCCTGCTCATTCTGTCCTAGAATATCCTCAGTTGGAAGGGACTCACCAGGATCAGAGCCCAGCTCCTGGCCCTGCTCAGACACCCCAACAATCCCACCCTGTGCCTCAGAGCAGTGTCCAAACCCTCCTGGAGCTCTGGCAGCCCTGGGGCTGAGCCCATTCCCTGCTCAGCCTGGGCAGTGCCAGCACCCTCTGGGGGAAGAACCTTTCCTGATGTCCAACCCAAACCTGACCCAATTTCCTGACAAACCTTCCAGCAGGACCTACTCCAGCCTAGCATGGCAAGGCTCTCAGTTCTGCTATTGATCAAGCAAGCTGGTGAGTGAGGTGTTAGCTGGATTTATTTTCAATTAGAGACATTCCTACTTACTGTTACCTGCTCTGCTTCTTGGTGGGGCAGCAAAAAACCTCTTGTAAGCAGAATCAAAGCCCACCTTCTCTCCCAAACAGCCAAGACCAAAAAATACTTGAGTAGAGGCAGAGTTTGTGCCAACAGCAGCGAAACCTGATTTCATTTTTGTCTCTTTTCTGCATAAGCAAGTATCTATTTTCCTCTTCCCTGCTTCCATCATGTACAGACACTGACTCAGCAGCCCAAAGGATGCCTTTAGCAACCTGGGGATTTCAAAGGCCATAGATTTGGTGCAGAGCTGCAAGTACTGGGATGCCTAAAGGAAGGTTGTCCTAGTGATGAAGGACCTGATTTGGACTTCAGAAGGTCTAGGTCCAGCTTTGTGCTTCTGTGGCAGTGACTGAATCATCAGGAATCTACTTTATCCAAGTGGTTAAGAGTACATTAAACAGCGAAGAGTAATTAAAAACATGGGGAAAGGAGGCAATTAGAATTGAAAGCAGGTCAGAGCCTCCTTTCTGGATCAACAAGAGCATTTTGCACCATTGTAAGAAATAAATAAATAAATAAACATTGCTTCTGAACAGGTCCTCAAATTCCAACCCAACAAATAAAAGTCTTTCAAACCCTTTCGGTGGGACTCCAAGTCCTGGGAAAATACTGGAGGAATAACAGGACATGGAGACTCTGAAGGATCTCTGATTTACAGCACATGGAACAAAAGTGGTGCTGCTCTGTCCATCACTGCAGAGACACCTGGTGACTCACCATGTCAGCAGAAGAGGAGAAAGAAGAAGAAGAGAAGAAGGATGAGAAGAAAAAGAAGGAGGAGAAGAATAGGAGGAAGAAGGGAAAAAGAAGCAAAACTGACAATGCCTGGAAATGAGAGATTAAACACATTGTAGTCAGAGGTGAGTTTCCAGCTTTCTCCAGAAATACTCATCAGGGCTTTACATTACTGGCTGGCAGCCACGAGGGCTGTGAACTGAAGGGAGGCCAATTTCTTGACCTGCAGGTTTCAATGCAAAGACAGTCTGTCCTCTCTGATACCTTATCCAAACGATGTGGGCAAACCAGCGCCGTACGTGCGTTCCGTGCGTGTCCCATCCCACAGGCAAACCAGCCTCTCTATTTCCTAAAATACCAGCCACCAGAGAGCTGACAGAGGGAGAAAACCAGGGAACTGGCTCAAAAAAAAAAAAAAAAAAAAAAAAAAAGAGGGACTTTTAGAAAAGGAATATCTAAAAGCCAGTTTGAAGAGGGAAAAAGTGAAATGGCAAAAAAAGAAATTAGTAGAGATATCTCGTAGCTCTTTCTTGCATATGAAGGGGCCTTGGAAGTGAGGGGGTGCTCACCTCCACAGAGCCCCACCTGGGCAGAGGGTTTACGGAGCCAGAGCCCACAGGATCAGCAGGAAGACAGAACAGGAGAGAAAACTGATATGGGAAAGAAGTGAAAACCAAGAAGGCAAATTCAGTCTGGGCAAAGGGCCAAGGCAAGGCCAAGTGCAATTCTAGAAAACAGGACTGGAGCCAGAGGCACCAAGGTGTTATGACAGGCCTGCACTGGTCTACAGTGACAGCCCAGAATGATGCACCTGCCAGGAGCACAGCATCACCCAGACATGAAGAGAAATAGGCTTAAAAGTAGATTTTTTAATGTAAGTCTCAGAATGGAGAGTCTGGACCAGCAGTTTCTGCTTGAGCAGGATCTGGAGTTAGCATAAGGCTGGTATCTCCCTGTACCTGCCCTCTGGGCACACTGGAGTCACTCTTTGAGTCAGGGAAAGCAGAACTAAGTCAGAACAGTTTCCCTGAGGACCTGTTTGTTCCCCTGGTTTCACCCTGCATTCCTGCTTGTTCCACCTCTGTCCTGCTGACTCTGCTGCCTTTTCCCACCCTCTGTACACATACCTGATAGAGCAGCAAGCCTCAGAACCAGGTATTGTATGCAGCACCACACCCCAGTTCGAAGAAATATTGCAAAAAGCAAATGTGAAACGTCATTTGTAAAACTGGCATCAGCTCACAAACGTTCCTCACAAAGACCCAACACTGAGGTTACTCCAGGGCTGCCAAAAAGTCACCTCTCCTGTCTCCAGAGGCCTCAGCAAGTCACTTTATCTCCCATCAGTGTTTCTCTACATAGCTCCTAGGTGCAAAGCGGGGCAGGAATGCTGATGCCTGTCCCCCCCAGCCCAGGCTGAGGAGAAGCTGAGTGGGGTTGGGGCTTCAGGGATTGCAGGATAAAAATGAAGTGGATTAAGACAGATGTTTGAAGAGCAGAGGATAAAATCAGAAGGTCAAAGAGGACTTAGAGTCTGTGAGTATTGACTTGAGTCAGGAATAGTGGAGACAAGCCATAGACCCAAAGCACAAAATGGCAAGGTGGGATTGACAGAATCTCTCTCAGAGTGGTGCCACAAGGAGAGCTTGGGCTTGCAAATCTGTTGTGTGATTTGTTTCCCTCTCTTGGCACTGCTGGCTGCCCCCAGAACAGCCACCATTCCTTTTTCACAGGTTCTCCACCTGATAAGCACCAGGAGCCCAGGAGGAACCCACCACAGGAGGTGCCTTGACATGGATGGCACAACTGCATCACTTCCATCGTGTTTTCTGATGGAGGAGAGGGACTGGAAGCAGATTCCTGAATGAGGTTGAGAATGGCTGTGGCCTGGGGGCTGAGCAAGAGTCACCAGAACTTTGGAGACCCAGCTCTGTGCCTGTGCTTGCAGGAGGTGCACAGCTCCAGCGCCTCAGAGTAACTCCCAGCCCTTTGCAGAATGCAGGGAATTTACCTCACCCAGCACCATCCCTTCCCTTTCCACACAGGATCACCCTTGCCCTGCTGGGCAAAAACTCCTTTCACCCAGTCCAGCAAAACTCAAAGTCCAGTCTGAAAAAACCCAAAATTCTCAAACCCAAAATGAAACCCAAAGACACAGCAGAGTACAAAAGGCATTTTAAAACAAAAACTAACTAAAGGCTGGGCTCTGCTCTGTTTCTTGAGGCATGTAAATGCTCTGTTCATCCATTTCAAACTCTTCCCAGCAACAGAGCCCCCAAAGCACTTTGTGTCTGTGGGGTGAGCAGCTCCATGTCTCCCGTGGCAGAGGGCACTCACAGCGATCTGGCTCGCGTTACTGAGCAGGATCAGGTGATAGATGGAGATCCACGATGCTGAGCAGCAGCTCACAGGTCAAAGCCTTTCCCTTCTGTCTGAAAATCCTCCTGCACCTTTCTTTTCCAAAGTAGAAGCCCTTCGTTCTCCAAAGGTTTTTGTTGCTACCAAGCTTTGTGTACTTGCACATCCCTGCTAGAGCAAGATTTCAGCACAAGAGAATTGGCACAGTATGTTACAGCTCACATAATTTTTTTTTGTTGTTATAATAAAATATTTTGTAAAGCTGTTCATTCTACTGTCTCATGAGAGATGAATTGTAAATCCAGCCAAAAAAACCCTGCCCCACATCCCTGGATCTTAGGAAATGTAGATTTGTCACCTTTCTGTCTCTTTCTATGCTGTTAAGATTTTCTCCCTGTAATTTTATGCTGCTGAGGCATCTAATGACCTAAGTGGTCCCAGGAGAGAGGAATTGGCATCCTCTAAATAAAAGAAATAAAAATTAAAATTTAAAAAAAGAAAGGTGAAAAAAGGTGTTTATTTGCAATTTACCTTACCTGAATTGTTTGAACTGTTATCAGAATGCAAGCACCTACTTTCTTCTCTTCATTTTCACAAGATATCCAAGATTGGCTTGAATTGAGAATGTCTAAAGCCTCAGGCATGATCCTGGGTGTTCTCAAGACTTAAATGTCACTGCTTAAAGAGTTAAAGATCTAGATGGCTGCACTAAGAGGATGATAAACTAATCACTCACTCACTGCTGGTGAGCCTGGTGTCATTTACTGAAACATGGAATGCATTTAACAATGTAAGAGAAACTCCATGCAGTCCAAAAGCCAAAGATTATTGTTAGATTGTCAGGGTTTACTTTGGAGAAAGTCCTCAGTCTAATTACCTACGTTTAAGCAACAGAAGTATTTTTGCCCTCGTTGAAGAAGTTCACATTTTCCTTTCAAGCCAATGGGTGGTTTGAGTTTTTTAAATGCTACTAAGAATTGCAGATTCTGTTCAGGGGGCCACAAAAATTGAAGACAGGGACTAGGTAGAAAAAATAATTCTTCCAGGGAGCACATAAAAAATGTTTCCTATCATTATAACCATGAGAAAAGTAGAAATAATAATTAGACTACTAGTACTGAACATTTACCTATTGATTTGTGTCTTCCAGTTCTGTGAAATGCTGGAAAGAAAAGGACAGCTCTCTACACTCAAAAACATGCACATTTAAAAGCCACACTGTTTTTTAGAGCTGCTGGAAAAAATGCTTGAAATCCTTTTCACTGCAATCTCTGAACCTTGGAGGAGGAGAGAGAGCAGGTCCAGCATTTTGGTGGTGCATTTTTGCACCAGAATTTGGTGAATATTGACAGTTTTTCTTAAAACGAGATCTCAGTTAAAGATCAAGGTAGTAAACATGAGTAAAACATCAAAGGGATTTTGTGGGGCTCACCCAGTGGGCATCCAAACTGCAAATATCACTTTATTCTCTTTTGAACAGTACTTTTTGAACAGTACAACTCCCTTGTGTGAGCAGTTGGTGCAAGACCCTTTCCCAGCACACCGAATCCCAGAGCTGCTCCCTATGGATGCCACCAGGAGTTTTTTGTTGATGGGACAGCAAGGCCTGGAGTGGCAGAGCCAAATGAAGGTGTGACCATAACTCATCGTGGTGGCTCGGTGTCACTTTGACCCAGCACAAACTGGCAAAAACAGGCAGTGCAGTGACATCAGCACGTCCTGGCAGCCAAACCACCCTCCTGAGACTCTGCCTGGGCACTCTGATGTGGCCGTGGCACATCCCTGCACGCCAGTGTCAGTCTGACCTGGCACACACAGGTAAGGAAGGCAGAGGAAGCAGTGCCAGCCCAGCAAGGGTTAAGTGCTTACCTGTTCTGCAGAGATCCAGGTGGGCGCTCTGCTCCCCAGCTCGGACAAAGCTCGTCCCATGGCTCTGCTGCTGTGACCCAAATGACTCTGAGGAGGAGCAGGAGGAGGCAGAAACACCTTCTAATGACACCTGCCTTCATAACAAGCCTGGCAAGACAGCACATGATCATTTTCCCTGCTGGGTGATGATGGCTGGTGGCTCAGGCAGTTCTGCTGACCTTGGTTAGGGCAGTCTCTGAAGAATTTAACTCCAGCCTCAACCAAAGGACAAAAATCCAGCTGTATGGGTGGAAATTCGGCTGCTCAAACAGAGACATCTTCAGCATCATCCTGAAATGAATGTCAGAAATAGATCAGATTGTTCTCAAGCAGTGGCCATTTCCCTGCACGCCTAAAAGGAGAATCCAAATGAGTAACTCAAAATGAGTTGCTGTGCATGTTGCAGAGATCTAAAGGCAGCAAAGAGAAATGCTATTCAAAGGAACCTGCTCTTCCTGTTGTGTAAACCTCTCCCTCTACAAAGATGCAGCATTTTCCCTAGGAACTGTGTGACAACACTTGCCTCACTGCACTGTGTGAAAGACAGAGCAAACACTTTGAGACCAAGACATGTTTTTTTTACAAGGGCATGGAGTGACAGGACAAGGGGAATGGCTTTAGACTGACAGAAGGCAGGGTCAGATTGGAGATTAGTAAGAAATTCTTCCCTGTGAGGGTGGGGAGGCCCAGAGCAGCTGTGGCTGCCCCATCCCTGGCAGTGTTCCAGGCCAGGTTGGACAGAGCTTGGAGCAACCTGGGACAGTGGAAAGTGTCCCTGCCCATGGCAGGGGATAGAACAAGAGGGTCTTTAATGTCCCTTCCAACCCAAACCAGTCTAGGATTCTATAATAAGAACTGGAGAACTTTGGAAATACACTCACAGCTCCACAGACCACAATTGCTACTGCAGCACAAACTGTTTCTATTTCATCTATATGTGCATGATTTTAGGACTTGAAAAACTGCTGCCCTTGTACTTCTCAGCAGCTAATAAAAACCCTTGTTAGCAACATCTGGATACAAGATAAGGGAACCTTGCAAGGAAACATGAGGCATTCAGCAGGTTTCTGCAGTGGGTTCTTCATCGACCCTCTGAGGACTCTGCTCCAAAGGCTGCTGAGGTGTTGAGGTGTTTTTCCATTGACTTCACTGGGCTCCAAACCAAGACCTAAAGCCTCCCTGCTGTGTCTTGGACATTTATTTGTGTTTGATCTGTAATAAGATCTTTCATTTCTCTTATTCCTGTAAAAACAAATAAAGCCAGAGCACAAGAAAGCAACTAAACACATGCTTAGCTTTAAGCATATCCCTAAACCCACTCACTTAAAGTCCTTAATTCTATGGACTCCTGGGAAAGAAAAGCACATGTTAAAGTTAAACACGTGCTTGGGGTCTTTGCTAATTACTGATGGCCTTGTGTCTTACAGGGCCCTAAACACTTCTTAGAGCATCTGGGGTTTTAGGGCCCATATGGGAGAAATTACATGGAGACCATCTCAAAAGTGCAACTTTCAGTGTTGTATCTGATGCTGTAAGCCTGTCTCTAGTGGCTTTCAGACTGATTTTGTTACAACACCATTTACAACTAGCTGAGGGAAGAGTTTCTTAGATATTTGTAAAAATAAGAATATCTAAAACCAGAACCTTTCCTCGGCTAATAATACAATACCATCCCATCAGGACAATCAGTCTAATCAAACTAAAACTCCTTTTTGGAATGGGTGTGCTTACTGGCATCTCAAGGCCAAAACTGTCTCACGTCAGCCAAAGTTTTGTCCCTGATATCCTTCACTTGGCTCAGAGGATGAGTCTGGCTCTGGAAGACAAGCCAGCTTTACCTTTGGGTCAGGCAGCAAATGGAAGAACATTCCCAATAAACCCCACTGAGCAAAAAGCATTTTTCCTCACTGCACCACGTTTATTTTGGACCTCTGCTGAAGTGTTAGAACTCTCAGCTATCTTGCTCAGACAAGGCCTGAAATGTAACGTGTCTGACAGGTCAAATCAGTGTTGTTCCCAGTGAGAGAACATTGGGGAAGTTTCTTCACAAAACATATGCTAGCTAGCAGGAAACCTCTCACCTTGTCAGCATCTCCTCCACAAGGACTGAAATTTATCTTTCTGTGCCTCTTGCAGTCTGTCTCTTATATCTTCCTGAACTTTTTTTCAAGGTGCATCAGTGCACTCAGCTTCAGATGCTCTTGGACTTTCAGCTCTCTCTAAAATTTTATGATGTCCCCTGTTTATGGATTCATTGTTCTGCAAGGCCATGTCCATTAGTGAGGAATCCAGATCAGAAGTGAGCACACATTTTTCTGCCTGGTGCTCCTGCTGGCTTTCCTATTTATACAGCCTGTGGGAAGATAGGTGATATCTGAACCCAGCATAAAGCCTTCAGAAGAACATTTTTTTTTTTTTAAAGAAAAGTGATTGTTTTAATGCTTTACATCACATGGCTGCAGTGTCTTTGACCTGAAACTAGATTTAGCACAGCTTCACACTTACCTCTGAGGAACAGGGAGGTTGTGAGTCAATGCATCAACCAGCAGAACCACCACAAGCAAAACTCTGCTGCAGGCTGTGCTTGCCTAGAAGCACAAGCAGCACACTCCTGCCCAGTCACAGGTCTAGTTAAACACCCAAAACAACCTCAGCTTGGCCCTTGGTGTTTTAAGGATGGAAAGGAGGATAAACACAGGGAGCTTCTCCTGGATCCTTCTGCAGCCCCAGTTTTTAGGTTGGTGATCTCCTAAACTCCCTGGTTCTTCAGTGCTCAAGATCCAGCTTATAGTGAGTGTACAGAATAGATGGAACTTTTGTAGGAGGCATCACATCCACCTTCTCTCAACCTCAAAACAGTAGATGCAAAGCAAAAAGGCCCAGGATGCCCATCTAATGGCAATGCCTTGGATGGTTTTTGCAGCTGAAACACTTGACCTGGTATTTCCAATGTTCTCTGAGCAGACCATGTAATAAAGGAGAATTTACAATCAAAAACTCATCAGCATCTTCTGTGCTGAGTCTCTGATTGCATTAAATATCCTGGAGTTCTGATCCACCTATAAATTACTTTTTGGGGATGACCTATATCACTTGTTGAAGAACAAGGGTTGATATTACTGCGGGCAAGCTGATTTTAGAAAGTCTGCATGAAGAACATATAATACAATTTCAAATTACTCTCTGGTACCCTGCTTTGTGCTGTCCCCACAGCCTGTGGAAATAAAATACTGCCTTCCTTCTGGTAGCAAGTAGGTAAAAGTGTTTCCCAGAAAAGCTGGGGAAAGAAAATTGTGTTCAATACACTTCCTAAACCCAAAGAAGAATGGAAGGCTGTACTCTCTGTAGACCTCAGAAAATTCACTTCTTTCACCACCAGATTCCTGTTCCCAATGCTAACTCTAACCCCTCTGTTTCCCTTCCTTTCCACACAAGATTGATTCACAGAACTTGATTTAAAGGATGTTTATTTCCATAACAAAAATGATCAGGGGTCTAGAAAACATGACCTATGAGGAAAGATTGAAAGAATTGGGTTTGTTTAGTCTAGAGAAGAAAAGACTGAGGGGGAGACATGATAACAGCCTTCAACTATGTAAAAGGTTGTTGCAGATAGGAAGGTAATAAATTGTTCTCAATGTCCACTGGGTATAAGACAAGAAATAATGGGTTTAAATTGCAGCAAGGAGGATATAGGTCAAGCATTAAACACATTTCCTAAGAGGAAGGACAGGTGAGAACTGGAATAAATTAGTCAAGGAGCTACAGACTCCACTGTCACCAGGAATGGCTTAGACCTGGCAAATCTTGCCTTGGGGTAGAGGGATAGATCATCTCTCAAGGTCCTCTCTGCCTCTTCTTCTACTGGTCTATATTTATACCAGTCAAAATCATCAAAAATATGTTTGTTCCAAAGAAAGGAAAGAGAAAATCTTTCTTCAGCCCTCCCTGAGATTTTTCCTGCTGGTTTTATCTATAGTTGCAGTGCATTTGGAGGCATCCACGTTCATTTCCATTTAGACAATTAAGGAAAGGACCATTTTTACAGCCCTATGGCCCTGCCCATGTTTTCTATTGTGGTTCATGCTATAAAATGGTGTGTCTGCACTCTGTTCAAAACCTTTTCTCCAGGTAAACAACAACCCCACGGCCCCAGAGCATGGGCTGGGTTTGGATTTCAGTCTCAGCTCTGCTCATTCCAGTTGTGTCAAACCCTCCAGTTCACCTCCAACGCAAATGGAGTAAAAAACCAACCTCCCTGGCCAGTGAAGAAGAGATGATATGGACAGCAAGGAAATTTCTTCTTTTGGCCTTTCATGGAAGCAAAATGGTTCTGGATCCACTTATGATTTTTGTGTTTCATCTGCAAAGCAAAATTAGTCAATGTGAGGAAAAATATCTTCTGCCACTTATTTTTAATAAAGTTTTTATGATGCAGTGTCTTCATTATTTTAATTTACTTTCAAATAGCAATAAATTACCTTACCTGTGGAGGTCTGGGTGATCATGGTAGTTGAGGACAACCATTATAATTCAATCTGATTAAAAAGTTTTAAATAGCTGTCCCAGTCACCAGAAAACACAGTTTAAGAGTGGTCAAGCCTAAAGGTTTTATTGTGTCAAGCCCAGCTGCAATTTACCTTCCATAAAAAGAAAAGAAAAAAAATCAGAAAAAGGCATGAATATTTGTATGGACCTTTTTTAAGAAGTTCTGATTGTTCATCCAAAATGAATTTTTGAAACTCTTTGCACAATTGCATTTCTAAAGTGGTTTATGCATTGCACACGTTCCCATGTGTATGTAACCCACCAAAAATAAGTAGAACATTTTATTTTAGGCCAAAAAAGCAATTAATATCAAGAGATTTTTTTTTTTTTGAGAACTTTTCTCCCTAAGTTCATGTTATTAAACATGTGCAGACAACAACAGCACTCAACATTTCATAAAAGGTGTTCTTCCTTCAGGTTTCCACCTCAGCTTCCTGGAGAAAAGCTGCAAATCCTACAGGTCCTGCTCAACTGGGCTGGTTTGATAACAGGGTTTGTCTCCATCTGCTGGTGTTTCAGCTTTTAGAGTCTCAAATGTCTGAAAAAATAGTAATATTTTTCAAAAGATTTGAGAAATTCAGGAGATAGTCATCAAGAAGTTCTCTAACTCCTAATTATTAGTACTGAGTTCAAGCATTGTCTGTAGGGCTGGATGCCATTGAGTCATATTGATACATTGATCCTGATGAGGAATTTATTTTCTATACCCACTCTGATTTAATTTTTTTTTTTTTCTGATATTGGGTGACCTCCTGCTTGAACCAACCCACCAGGGAGGGTGGCAGATTTACACCCAGGGTAAAACCCTACATCATCACCACCCAAATCGCCAACCATGAAGCACAGGTGTCCACCTGTGAGACTTGATCCTTTGACTTTGGGATGACAAAATAATAAGGAATTATCCCATTAGACAGGGCTGCTTCCCTCCATTGATGCCAAAATGTGGCAATGCCCCTGGATCCCTGGAAACGTTCCAGGCCAGGCTGGATGGGGCTTGGAGCACCCTGGGATAGTGGAAGGTGTCCCTGCCCATGGCAGGGGTGGGATGGGATGGTCTCTGAGGTCCCTTCCAACCCAATCCAGCCTGGGATTCCAAGTGCAGGAACAGATACCTCTCACTCTGCCATCTAAAGCCATGAAAGGCACATCTCACCCCACACTCCAGGGGTTAACTGCACCCCAAGGGCTTGTTCCCTCAGATTAACATGAAATTCGTGTCTCCCAGCTGGATTTAGATGGTGAAGAACCTATCTTAGATCTCTCCCAGCAAGGCACAAACATTTCCAGTGATCTGGCAGCACATCTAGGAGTGGGGGAGCTGATACTCAATACCTTGTGCACTTCTCATGGCAGGATTCATCTTACCTAACACTATCCACCTGAGAGGCAGCCTCAGGTCTGAGCCAGTCATTTTAGCTCCCTGAACACCCAGCAGAGAGATGCATTTCCAGAGGGCAACTTATTCCATGACTTCAAGAGACCTGTCTTTGGCAAGATAAATCCAATCCTAAGAAAACCTTGTCACCTACATTTTTTTTTTTCACTTCAAAATAAAAGATCACTGTCAGCCTTCCCACCTGGCAAACAGCAGATCAGAGCTGGACTCAACATTCATCTGATGGGCAAGTGAGGCTCTGGAGAAGGCAGTGGAAATGCCCTGAATTATTTCAACTGAAGACTAGAGTTGTTTCCCTGTGTCAGAACTACCCTGGCCTGATACTACAAAATTTAAATACCTTTGCCAAGGACAGTGCTCACATTCAGTTCCTGGGAATAGGAAATAGGTTTTTATGTATTCTCAATTAAGATAAGTCTCCTTGTAACTTGTTTCACCAGTGATTCTAAAGATGATGCTCATTAAAATCCTGTGTCAGATTCTACATAGGCTGCATTTCCTTTTACATTTAAATGCCCACATGCACATAAAGGCACCATTACATCAAGAATATACCATTACATCAAGATTTATTTAACTGAATCCCCCCTAATTAGGTCATAAGGTATGATTAAGCAGCTGTTAACTGTGTCATAAGGAAGTCAACAAAGAGAATGAAATATTTAAAACAGTAATAACATACCTATCCTGCTTTGCTATTTATGCACAGTTAAACACATAAAAACAAAGGAGCAACTCTTAATTACAAGGACAATTTATTTTGCTGACCTTCTTTTTAGGACACAAGCCAAACCCACAGGGGGCTGGTTTGGTGGTTGCTCCGGTTGGCTTTGCAGGGAAAATGTCCCGGCAAAGTTGTTGGAGAGGCTGCAGCTCCTGCCTGGAGAGAGCAGAGCCTTTCACAGGGCTAATTTACAGCCTTCCCCAGTGGTCAAGGGCAGCCATGGAGTACACAAATTACAGTTAAAAATAGAGATGGCTTTGTGGAATCTCATTCCGGTGGCTTCCAAAGGTGCAGGGCCAGGAACATACATCTCATTCCGCGCTGCCTCTAAGCTCTAAGCTCATTTTCATCTTTTTTTTCCTTTTTTTTTTTTAACTTTTCCCCTTGGATCCTGAGCTCCACTTCAGTTTTGAACTTCCATAGGAAGGCAGGAGGTTAAACCAAACTGCTAACTGTGTCTCTTCAAAACTGACATTTAATACAGGGTATAAATCACTGTGGGAGCCTGTTATTCCTTCAGGAATGCAATTACATAGGGTCAAATAAAACATGAAAGAACCCAACAAGTTTTAAAATGTAGTATGTTCTCAAAAGCAGGCAAGAAGGAATGCAAAGCAGTCCAAATATGCTAACATCCACATGTTGTCCTGTGTGAGGGGGATTAGAAGGGAAGGTTTCTGCTCTTTAATGATTATGTTGTTAAGGGTAGGTTTCTTGCAGGTTCTTGCTGAACACCAGCCCACTCAGGGAGCTTTGGGCAGATTACTGTATTTATTTAAAGCAGGTGTCTTTTATATATCTCATTATTTTAATTGCCACCGCAGTTGTGTTTAGGATGCCATTTAGCACACAATGGGATGTGCAAAGTGAGCATTCACCTTTTCCTTGGGACTCAGAGCCCCCACTCCTGTGGGGATGGAGAGACATCAGAGACACATCAGGGGAGAGAGGAACACAGCACTGCAGAATCTGCTCTCTGATAACAAATCCTCCTGATTTAGGCCACCTCCACCTCAGCCTCATCGGTTTGCTTTTGAAACAACAGGCAAAAACGTTCAATAAAACCTCATGGAACCTGTTAAAATCTGAACCAAAGGTGATTAAGCAGGTTCAGCACCTCCTACAGCATCACTCCCTGTCACCATTCACATTTCACTCTGAGAAAAGCCCTTCTGATTTCACATTTTAAATATATTTAAATAGCCTGGAAGGAAAAGGCCAGAGGTTCTAGCAAATTTTTGAGGTCAAATTTGCCACCCTCAATTTCACTACTCTGTATTTTACACTGCGAACAGTTAAACTTAGCAAACTTTGAAGTTATTTAATTGAAAATCTGGGGTTTATCAAAGGCAAGTTTTATCTGAAAGTAATTTTTTTCAGCTAAAAGAGATTTAAAAATTCAAGATTAAAGGTTTTTGGAAAAAAAACAAACAATTTTTTAAGCATCTAAGAATTCCTAGAAATTGTTCCTTTTCTCTTTTTCAATAAGTGACTTCTTTCCAAGAGTGAGTGATGTTTAAAAACTACATATATGAGAGAGTACTTTGCTTTTTAAGAGCCTTATATTTTTTTAAATTGCTTCAATCTTGCTTTTAAAAGTTTTGCTTTCCAAATTTAAATGCAAACCTTTCACTTTTTAACCCTCTTCCTAAGAAAGTAACACAAGCAACACTCTGTATTTCAAGTGTTTTCCAGGGAAAAAACATTTAAAAGAAATATGTGAAATAACTCATTTTTCTCTTTTCAAGTGAAGCAGGGAAAACCTTAATAAATTGGGCAAAAGTAAGGGTTTCCTCCAGATCTTTTAAAAATTACATTTTTACAGCATATTTCCTAATGGGAAAATTACAAGTGGGGATTATTTTTCCCTACAAAATCCCCATAGCTCCCACTCTCAGACTCCCTGATTTCACCTCCACTAAGGGTGCCAGAATAAAACTTTGGATTTCTCTCCTCTGTTTTATAGCAACCCACTGCATTACAGCTCCATGGGTCACTGGTCCTGCCAACATTTATACATATTCTCACAACAAAGTTTTTGCAGAAGAAACCCTTTGTTAAAGGTAGAACTAACACCACTGTCCATTACAAAGATAATTAAATACTTCCTATTGCAAGGATGTGGTTTTATTTGCTTAAAATGTTGATTCACTCCAGCTACAAGGGTGAAATATCCCAGGTTAATCGTGGGCCTCAGGGTTGGTTTGTGTGTGGGGAGGATTTTTTAATATATTTTTAATATCAAGCAGAATGACTCACCTGTTTCAGAGGGGAACAAACACTGCTCCAGGGGTTTCTCAAACAATCCCGGAGCCCTGTGCTTTGAAATGTTCTGATGCTCTAATTCTTTGTAGGTAGGGCTTAAAAATTCCTAGCAAGGGAATCTCTGGATAAAGAACACATTTTTCACTGGTCATGTGAAACTGTCCCCAAATGCAACCAAATTCTGAATGTTTGTAAATTGCTGTTTGCACTCAGGCACAAACTGAATGGAGAAAGAAATTTGATTTTCACTCCAAGTTTGAAGCTGTCTTCCATGCTTAGAGAATTCCTCTTTTTTAAATGTTGTTTGGGAAGGAAATCACAGTGAGGAAAATCCCATCCTCACAGAAGGCACCCCCAAAATCTGAGGACACCCTGGGTTTGTTGGCAGAGGTGCAGGGTCCGTGTGGTGCCTGAAGCATCTTCAAGACTCCAATCCTGATGCCTGTGACATGCTCTGAGCCTGACACTGCCGTGTGAAGTTAGCTTGGAAAATGCTACTAACCCGGTAAAAGTTTAAATGTTTTTCATCCTTTCTAGAAACCTCTTCCTCCTTCAGCTGGGAAGGTTACCTCCTTCAGATACAGCTCCTTGAGCTTTCCTCTGCTGGGAAGAACTAAACCAACACCGGGTAAAATTCAGGTTAGATATAGGTCAGGAATTCTTGGCTGGGAGGGTGGGCAGGCCCTGGCACAGGTGCCCAGAGCAGCTGTGGCTGCCCCTGGATCCCTGGCAGTGTCCCAGGCCAGGCTGGACAGGGCTTGGAGCAGCCTGGGATAGTGGAAGGTGTTCCTGCCATGGCAGGGATGGCACTGAGTGGGCTTTAAGGTTTTTTCCCAACTCAAACCATTCTAAATTCTAAGCCCATTTTGTGTATAGCTGAGCCTGCTCCAGGAAAAGCTCCCCACAGCAGTTCAGTGCCAGCAGATGTGCTGCAGAGATGCTCCTGACTGCAAGAATCTAAGGCAGGTCTGTGTGGTCAAGGTAGAAGTTGAATACAGAGTGAGCAAAAAGGTGAAATTTCAACTTTTTAGATGCATTTAGTACAGAGAGTCACAGAATCATTAAAGTTGGAAAAGCCCTCTGAGATCATTGCATCCAACCATTCCCCCAGCACTGCCAAGGCCACCACTGTCCTCTGTCCCCGAGTGTCACATCCACAGAGCTTTTAAATTCCTCCAGGGATGGTGACCCCACCACTGCTCTGGGCAGCTGTGCCAGGGCTGGGCAAACCTTTTCCATGGAGAAATTTTCCCCAATATCCAATCTAAACCTCCCCTGGTGCAACTTGAGGCTGTTTCCTCTTGTCCTGTCCCTTGTTCTGTAAACAAAGAGACCAACACCCAGAACACAGAGTCTGCAGTGGTCCCTCAAGGAAAAATATTCATTTCACCAACCCAAGTAACACTGAAATAGTGAATGTGCTATAGCAGGGAGAGAGAACTGTCAGCCCAGCTCTGAATGCTGAAAGAAGTAGCCCATGTAACTGCAAATCTGCTGATAAGATTTATTACACTGAAACTGATACCTTAGAGAAAAGCAAAATGTAGTGGCTTTATTTAATGAGAAAAAAAAACCAACTTGAGCACTCATAGACTCAAAACAGCATTATCAATATTATAAAAGGTTCTGAAGAAACACTGGGTAAAGTATAGACAGTTGTGACACAGGGGACAAACTTCAGTCTGGATAGAAGTGTCAGGCTCTTGTACCAGGCTGCTCTATCCAAATATTAGGTAAACCCTTGATATGTTGCCACACAACATTTCTGGTGAAACTGGAGAACAGAGGGATGAGACAAGTGTTGTGAGGAGGATAATAAATTGTCTAAAATGGAGATGAGAGCATGTTGCACTGATGGAACAAGTGAAGTGAAGGGAGGTTACTGGAGGAATTCTCAATATCAGCTGTGGGATGACTGCAGCTAACACTGCCTCTACCATGCTGCTGCTGGAATCATTTCTATCCTTTCCAAATTGCCCGAGGCACAGAGTTAAAAGACATCATTGGTACCAGGAAGATCAGAATATCATACCTGAGGAAATGACCTACAAACCACAAGATGACTCAGGGACCAATACAAATATCTACTGCAATTATTGACACTGAGTAGGACACTCGTGATTCTTTCTGATTAATTCTCTGCTCGGTTGTGTTTGACACAGATTAGTTGAAAGTGGGATAAGTGTGGAAAACAGGTGCTGGTCAAGACCATGACAGGATCTTGAGGCAGGAGACATCATGACAGTAGAGGGATGGAGTAAATGGAAGGTAAACACTGGTAATTGTGGTCAGGAATAAGAAGAGGAAGATTTCTAAGGATTACATCAGTGGGGTTCATAAATAGGATCCCAAGAGGAGCCACAAAAGCCTGAAGCTGCAGCCTCATTAGGTTAAAAACAGACATAAAATGAGGCTGCTTGCTCTCACTCATGGGAAGCTGAGCTCTCAAAGAGGAGAGAGACTTAATCTCAAAACCTGATAAAAACAACACTAAATATGGGTTATTCAGCAGGAGGAGGAAAGTGCTGAAAGACAGGATGGACTTAGCAAGCACTTAGAGCTGAGTAGTGTCGTCTCTGCTGATAAAGTTCTTTTCCCATTTCCTAAACACCCTGAGTGAGCACAAATTTCAGAGGAACCATCAGAGGCAAAGGCACTGCTTGTTAGACAGGATTTCCATCCCCTAGAAAGAAGCCAGTGCTGCACTGGAAGTGCCTCAGAGACCAGCAAACGCCTGGATTACTAGGCATTATTATCTTTAGATTTAAAACAATGTTCTGATTTGGAAAATCCAGGTCAGATGGAGGGTTGCAGGGTAAATCATAAACCAGGTGTGTGAGCAGTTACTGTGCCTGCCATAAACACAACGGCTGAGCCCTAGGGGCAGACCCTGAGGATCATTTTCAGTTGGTGCTTGATCTCTCTTATCCCACTGGTGAAACTGGATTTTTACTAAGTATTGTGCTGGAGATCCTCGTTCCACTCCACACAGGCACACTCACACACACACACATGCATTCAGGCAGGCAGTCTCATAAACTTTAACTGCATACAGAAATTCCCATATTGCCTCTTGGATGTGCTCCAGCTCATGAAGGAGCACTGTGGATGATCAGTACCTGCCAGGTACAAAGCCTTCTCTTTTCTCCCCAGGTCATGGGCTGTCATGAGCTGCCCTAATGCCTTTGCAATAAAACTCATCAAATTCTCCCAGTATAAAGTAACAAGCTGTAGCCCTTCTACCAACCTACATCTGCTACTTACAGCAGGCCAAGAAAACAACCGGCGATGTCAACTCTTCATTCTGTTCCTCAGATCATCAACTCTCTGAAAATAACAAAATCTGAAAGGCATATGGACCTTCTCATAAAAACAACAAACACACAAACAAAACCTCAGATGAGTTTCCCAAGTCAGCAGGATCTGCCTGTTAATTATTACAGTACAGAGGGACCGAGCATCCTGTAGCCAGAAATTCCCCAAGAAGAGGCCTGAGCTCTTCCCCCAGGCTGGACTGTTTGGACACACTGAACTCCCTCATATCTGGGGATAATATGTGGGATTTGGCTGCCCAAATCAACACAGCCACGAGACCTAAAAGGCTACATTTAGATTAGATATTGGGAAGGAATTGTTCCCTGTGAGAGGGGGAGGCCCTGGCACAGGGTGCCAGAGCAGCTGTGGCTGCTCCTGGGTGTCCATGGAAGTGCCCAAGGCCAGGCTGGACAGGGCTTGGAGCAGCCTGGGACAGTGGAAGGTGTCCCTGTCCATATCAGGGGGTGGGAAATTGATGACTTTAAGGTCCCTTCCAATCCAAGCCGTTCTGGGATTCTGTGATAGCAGAGCACTTGTGATGGATGGTGAGGGCTGCCTCTACCCTCGCCTTTGTGCTCCTGCCTCTCACATTTAGACAGTGTGGGCTCTGCAGAAACAAGGAACTCCTCTCTGTCTCAGGAGTCCTTGAGGAGATATTTTTACCCACACAGAGAGAAATATAGATTGATGAATGGTACTGGGCCTGGAGCAAGCAGGCTGGAAAAAAACGGAGAGAGAAATATCTGTAGCCACAGATGGTTTTGACCCTGGAGTGCTCTCTCCCCCACCAGTCCCCTCAAAGCCTCCAAGGAAATGTGTCCATGGGGCATGAGAGAATGGGGATGGGAAGAACACAGCATCCTACACAAACATGACCTTCCCTGCAGACCCAGGGCCTGCTCTCTCCTCATCACCAAGGGCAGGGAGGAGCCATGTGAAGCAACAGGACAATTACCTTCAGCAGATGGGCCCCCCGTGCAGCCCCCATGGTGTCTGTGCTCAGAGCTGCTGCCAGCCCTCTCTTCCAGGGAGAGGATAGAGCTCACCTCCCCATCCAGGAAAAAAAAAAATAGCATCTGTGGGAGAAAGACATATGTCTGGCCTCCACCGTGAACCCTGCGCCTGGCAGGAGAACGCGATGCCGATTCCAGCCCCAGCTTTTCATTCCTGTTGTAACAGTCATAAACGCCTGCTGAAACCTAAGAAGAACAAGACTGTAATCCTAATAAAACAACATTCTGGAACCCTGAAAACTAGATGGAGGCTTCTCAGGCCAACTTTAAAATTATATTCGCTTTTCCAAGAGCTGCACTTTGTGTGTGCCGGCGGGATGGACGCTGGCAGGCTGACCCCGATGGGATGGGGGATTTCAGCAGGAAAAGGCCAGGAGGCAGCTCTGCAGCACAGCAGCCATCCTGTCCCAAAATATAGAGAGAATCCCCCAAGCCCAGGTTCTCAGGATCCCCTCCTAAAAGCAAGCCTTGATATTTTTTCTCCAAATCCAGCCTTCTTTTCCAGATGCCCTGAAAGCATAGAGCAGGAACAGGCTGTGCTTGTTTGAAGGCAAAAGCTCATGCAAAGGCCCAGCTTTCCATGCTGGAGTCTTTGCCTCCCTCTTTGGAGTGTGGTGTTGAACAGAAGCCGTGGGACTTTAAGCACCAGCCACCCTCTAAGTGAAGAGCAGGAGAAAAAGGGGTTCAGCTCTCCCTGCTCTCCATCACCCAGCTCTCCAGGGATGCTGTTCTCCCGTGCTGGCATTGTCTTCAGCAAGGCACCACATCAATTGTGCTTCTCTGTGGGCCTTAAAACACTGACCAGCACTGAGCCCAAGGGTGGCAGGTCCTCAGTAACCATCAATTTGCATCCTTCCCCTGGCATCTGCAGAGCTGGAGCTGCACCAGCCAAGAAGTTGAGCTCTGGAACACCAAACTGTGCCGGCCTTTTCAGAGAAAAAACCCCTCAGTGGCCAACTCTTGTGATTTTACTGCAAATCTTCCCTGATGTTACATGAAACCCGAGCTCCCGATCTGCCACTCCATCCAGCACTTCCACTTTAAGGAAATAAAATCTGTGGTCTTTCTGGTCTTAAAGAAAACACTTTCCAGGAGGTGGCTTGAACACATGCTAAGGGCTAAAAGTAGCATTCACAGAATAAAACCATGTCATGATTTTTAAAAGGTTTTTGCAGTTCTGGGGGCCAGACCTGGGATCTGCCAAACCAGACATTATAGAGAACCCAACAATTGATTGGACAAGCACACTTTCTGATAGCAGGTATTGGTTGGTGGTGGTGGAAGGGATGTGACAGCTCCCCAGTCAGCTCTGTGGGGATGATATGAGTCAGTCTCTGCAGGGAATAGCCCACTGGAACTGCAAACACCCACAGGGCACTGGTAATATTTATCTGGCAAACAGCATTTTCTATCATCACATTGTCTTAGAAGCATCAATTAATTAACTTTAACTCACCAGTGAAGTAGGAAATGTTTTCCCAGGCTGGGGAAGCTGTGGAGGTGCAGAGAGGCTCCAAATCCCAGCCCCAGCCCAGGGAGGCTATCGGGGTCAGGGCTGGCTTTTTAACAGCTCAGCACTTGAGCAGTGGGTGAGCTTCCCCAGCACCCCCATCCCCACTGACACACCACAAAAAGCAGCCAGCATTTCCAAAGAGCTCAGCACACCCGTGTGCACCACAATCTCATCACCACTGTCCTGGTGGAAAATGAGGGGCTGAAACTCTTCTCCCAGGCCACAAAAGGCTGCTCTTGGTGCTGACACTGAGGGCCTCTTTGGACCTGGGTGAGTCACTTCACACCCACACAAACACACACAGCTACACAGCTCCTCCCCACGCCGCAGGACGTGTCCTACTCGTGACATTCACATCACTCTTGACTTCCCAACTTGGCCCTGACTGTGGGTGGTGAATTCTTAGAAATCTGGCCCTGAGTTATTCTGGATTGGCCCTGCAGAGCACAGAGACTGACACACCTCAGCTCTCATGTGCATTTAGTGCTGCACAAGAGAGGGCAGATCCCAACCGATCCACAGGAGCCTCAAGCATGGAAGAAAAGAGGAAAGATCTGCCCACATTCATGCACAGTTCCTCATTTGGTTTGAGTTTTTCCTGAGTGCTGCCTTTAATCTCTGCAGAGTGGAATTTTTGTGGAGGGGAAGTTTTGGAAAGAAATCAATGGACAACATCACAGATCAAAATCATAGCAGGTATTTTAGCTGGCCTTAAAAGAGAGAGCATTTCTGAGTGTAATGTTCAGATGGAGGAGGTTCAGCTCTCAGTGCCTTTCACACACTACAGTTTTCACACTTTAGCCAATAAAGGCATCTCCCCTGTGCTTCTTCCTCAGGATCTCTTCTGCAATAGGATATATAAGCTGTAGAAGTCACATTTCACTTTCAGATCAGCGAAGCAGAACATTGTGTGATGTTTCAGTCCACAGAGAAGGAGGAGAGAGCAAACACTTTGCACTTAACTAAAAGCTTCTAGCGTGACACAAAGGCAAACTTCACTAACCTTTCATTTTCCCCACTTCTTAACAGCACACAGATCCAATGAAATCAAATGAGATAATCCCAGCCTGGTGCAGCCTGGAAGCAGAGGTGAAAACCTCCCAGAGCTCATGCAATCAGAATAGAGCTCGGACATTGTCAACTCCCCCCCTCAACTATTTCCAAATAAAACACTTTGTTGCTTGGCTGCTCCTGCCAAATGAGTTAACAATAAAAGAAGGAACTTGCAAAGCTTCTATCCACAAGAAAAAAAAAATAGTGGGAAAAAAAAAAAAGAGGAAAAAGAAGTTAAGGAACTTTAGGAAAAAAAACAAAAGGGAAAAACCTTCAAGAAACTATAGGGCAGATGCTCTGACTGGAGTAAATCAGCACAGACCCAGCTCTGTTGCTTTACCCCAGGCAAATTGTGGGCCTGGTGCTATTCTGCATTTCTCAGGGGCAGGGGGTGGTCTCCACTGGAAGATTGCAACACTGCAGGATACTTTTCCATATTAAAAAGGCGCTTTTTAGCGTTTTGTCTATTGCCAGGTTTTGGGTTTATTGAGGACTCATTTGGCAGAGCCATCCTGGAAGAACAATACAGATGTTTTATGGAGAAATAAACTGGGACTTGGGCTGGATTCTTTCAGTGCTGGATTCCACCTAATTTGGAGGGAGAAATGGCTGTTTTAATGAAGGGTGCAATCAAAACCTGTATGAAAAGCCAATATGCCCTGGGCAAACGGAGCAGGAGATACACTGCCCCTCTCTGCTGCCTAGTAAATTCTGGTCTCTTTAGCACAGCAAAAGCCTCCCAGAAAGGCTGGAATACATCCTTTTTCAGGCAGGGAATCAGAGCACCATGGCTTTCCTTCTGCTGAATCTCTTGGAGGGACGTGGTGACATCTCAACTCAATAGACCCCTCAATAGAGAGGGCCTTTACAGACTAAATCTGCCACATCTTAATAAGGAGCTGGTCCTGTGGAGTCACCTGGCCTTTGTGAGCTCTCCCTCAGCAGGGACCCACAGTCATCTCCTTAATTAGCACCATTTTTAAATTGCAGCTTCTGGAGCACCTAGAGATGATGTGGGTGCTTCTTCACTCATGCAAGATTGTAAGGGAAGGGTTGAAAAAGTATTGCTCTCCACTCCCAGGCAGGTTGGGTTCACTGCCTTGCCAGGAAGGTGATGCCAGATGACTGGGAAATGCAGGTTTGTTGTTAAATGTCAGCTACACGATGTAGAGTACTCCTTAAATCATGGCAATTGTCATTGACAGAAGAAAGTGCTTGCCACCCTCCAGCGATGCTAAATACTCATTGTCCTTTAGGTCAGATTAAGCTAGAGGGAAGCTGCAGGCTAAAAAAGCCTTTTTTAATCTTTTCTTTGGCTTCTTCCTTACTTCCCATTACCCAAATTTTGCTTTTTACATCAACCATCCCTTCAGATCCTTTTTTTTTTTTTTTTTTTTTTTTTTTGTAGCACTGAACACTTCGGTTAGCAAAGCAAAGGAAGAGAGACTTGAGTGTTAAACTGACATGCCCTCCCAAGGGTTATTAAAAGTGGCCAGATGTGCTGGGCTATGCTAAAGAAATCTTCACAGGGGAAGACTCCAAAAGTGAAATATTGGAACAGAATTCACACAAATTCCCAATCACAGTGCTGCAGGTACCAGAAAATAAAATACAGCCTCAGCAGCTCCGGGGAGTTGAGAGTTTGCAAATCAAGGGGTTGGCTGATGGGAAGAAAAGAGTTTTTGGGAATTGCTTTGGGCCAGCATCTAGCAAGGCAGATTAGGCTGGCTCTGATCCAGCAATGCCCTTAAGCACATGCTTAAGTTAACCCTGAAGGAGCCACTGGAATCAATGGAAACACCAGCACCCTGGAGTCCCACAGGCATTCAAGACAGGTTTGGGTGGTCACAGCAGAGAAATGAGCCCCCTTGCCAGGCAGAGGTTTCTGTCTCCAGCACCTGCTCAGGCTGCGTGGGGTCAGTGCGTCAGGCTACCTGCAGGGACAGAAATCTCCTATTCCAAAACCATTTCTAACTTCTCATTTATTTTCCTCTCTTTTGAAGTCAACAGCCAACTCTTCAAAACCACCTGTGAAATTCTGTAGGAGTGGTTGGAGACATTCCTGCTGGCTCCTCCAGAGCCTGGATTTCACTGACATCTCTCTCTGCTTCTCTTTCAGTTTGTTTTTGGAACAGCACAAATGGGGATTTTTGACCTGTCTTGAGAAACTCCTTTTTGAGGATAGATGGATTTGTTTAAGGTGGAGTTTCTCAGCTCTGGACTAGAAATGGCTACATGTAAAGCAAGGATGGAAGGTCCCTCTGAGCCCTGTGGAGAGCTTGTGCTGGGGGTACAACAAGGGATACAACAAAGACAAGCAGTTGGTTTTGCCTAGCAGCTGAATAACAGTGCTGTTATTTATCCATTACTGCTACTCCAGACCTAAATACCTAGTTTTTAACTACCAATGGCAAGGATAACAACAGTGGGTTAATATATTCCATTTCCTATATATCTGATGAACTGATAGCCAGTCATAGCTGTTCAATATCCAGGTTTTGGCCTGGCCTCCCTTTGTGGTCTCTGTTTGCATTTGTATTAACCTGGGAGTATTAATCAGGTCGTGTAGACACCCAGTAACATAAACCAACTCAAACACCCAAAAGATACACACCACACTCAGAATCAACACACAGAAACCACAGGATGGAGTGCAGTGTCCATTAACTGAACCAGATTAATCACATACACACTAAGGGAGGCCAAACATGAAACATCTGATTCCCACCAACCTCTAACTGTACAAACCCCAGTAAATACTAAAGTACCCAGAGGCATGACTGGCCTCCTGCCTCTACCACATATGCTGCTAAGCCCCACTAGGAAACAAGGTCCAGGTAAGGAAATCATTAGCCAAAAAGACTTCTGACATGACCACTCCCCAGGAAACCACCTCCAAAGTCCATATTCTCAAAGCCCAAGTGTTATAATCCTTTGCACAAACATGTCAAGCTTGTTCTTATAAGCTTTCCTTGAGTCACAAATCTTCCTCTGATTTGAACCCAGTGTACTCAGACCAATGTAATCATAGAATAGAATAGAATAGAATAGAATAGAATAGAATAGAATAGAATAGAATAGAATAGAATAGAATAGAATAGAATAGAATAGAATAGAATAGAATACAATCAGCTGGGTTGGAAAAGCCTTCCAAGATCATCGAACCCAGCCATTCCCCCAGCACTGCAAAGGCCAACACTAACTCCTGTCCCCAAGTGCCCCATCCACATGGCTGTCAAATCCCCCCAGGGATGGGGACTCCACCACTGCCCTGGGCAGCTGTGCCAGTGGCTGATCATCCTTTCTGTGAAGAACATTTTCCTGACATCCAATCTAAAATTTGTACCCATTTAGCCTCATGTTCTTTACCTTACATGCCTTGTTTTCCTCTCTGATGTTTACCATCCTGATGTTTAGATATACAACCATCACCCTTCCTCTCAGCTTTCATTTTCTAGGTTACAATTTTCTCTCTTTCATTCCTCTCCCAAAAGTCAAGCTCCTCCCTTCCAACATCTCCACCACATTCTTCTGTAAGCAGCCTAGGTCAAACTCACACCTCAGGGACATGGGGACCAGAATAATCCATAGGATGCCACAGTTCCTGGCATATTTACCTCCTCCTGAAAGAAACTCCTCCTGGGATATATGAAGGTGTGCCTACCTTTTTCAGAGCCCATCCCATGAATTATCCACACATTTTTCTCCTTTGTCATCTACAGATGGCGAGTCTCTATAGTGGAAATATTCTTATTGCTTATTACTCCCTAAACTCGTGACTTAGCATTTTTCAGTACTGGATTTCATCTCTTTGCTGTTATTCCAGTCTTCAAGGCCATCCAATTCTCTCTGCATAGTACATCTCCCAAGTCTGTGTCATCAGCAGACTTCAGCAGCATGCTATGTTTTGTGCCAAGGTCATTCATGAAAATATTAAATAAGATCCATCCCCAAGAAAAAATCCTTGTAGAGCTCCACTCATACCCAGCCAGAGACTTTCCCATGCTACTTGTTGTCACTCAGTCAGTTCATCTGAGCAATACTTGCTCAATCTCCAGTTTCTGTGTTAATCATGTAAACAGCACAACACCAAACTATTAGGAAAAGGTTCTTCATCCAAATAAAGCCTCGCCCTTGCAGAGAAAGACTGTTGGATCTTTCCCACACCAACTCTCCCAAGCAAAACAGCTCAAAGGGGCCCTGAGCTACCTGGTCTAGTGGAAGGTGAAAGCCAAACCATTCTAGGATTCTGTGGTGAGCAAGTTGTCATATGACAACCAGGACACAATGAGGATGGATCTGCTTTCTGGTAGGTGAGATCTTACACCTGCCCAACTTGCAGAGCAGTCTCAGGTTCCTAAAAGCTGTTAGGCCATCGTGCATCAAAATTAACACTGTTAAATTAATGTTAAAGCATGAAGCAAGTACTGAGTTACTGTAATCTTTCCTAATGGAATAACACTGCTCCAGAGAGGCTGGGGGACGTGGTTTAGTGGTGAACGTGGTGGTGCTGCTGGGCTGAGTTGGGATTGGTCATCTCAGAGGGCTTTTCAAACCCCAATGATTCTATGATTCCTATGCACATAGATGGCTTTATGTATTTGTAGTCTGTTATTGATAAATTATACACTACTAATAGTAATCTATGAACTTGTGCCTATTTCTGTCTCATATTAGGCGGGGAAAATAAAATGACATCAATCCAAAGGGAATAAAGGTTATGTTGCCTTCCTTTGATAACACTGGGAAACAAGCAGCTCACCATTCAGGATTCGTTGGTATTCGGTGCCATAAACACACTTCCTGATGGATGGCTGCGATTACAACGAGCACTGTACAGAAATGGCACTGCAATTTAGGAGCAAGGCAAACAGGAGGGATGGAGTTCAAAGCCCCGCCGCTCTCGCGGGGCTCGTGCTTGGTTTGCTGGTTTGTTTTGAGCCGACTCCGCGCCCGCCAAAGCCGCCATGGCCTCGAGGGTCGCCCCAGCTGAAAAGCATCTGCAGTGATCCCCGCTGACCTTTCCCTCTGATAGCACCCTGCCTGCCTTTTAACGGGGGCCTGAACCCAGTCAGAGGTGAAACAGATAAATGACTGAAGATCCAAATGTTTTCTCAACAGGCAAGTTCCCACATGCTCAATTTTCTTTTCCTCCATGAAGAACAAGAGGGGGAAAAAATTGCAAATGATTAGCTAATGAACATCTGGTTTGCTTTATTTGGGCTTCCTTGCAGCCAGGGGTTGAATTTACTAATTTTTATTTCCTACTAAAAACAAAAAGGGAGCTTTTTTTTTTTTTTCCCCCAAAGCCTGTAGAGGAGAGGCTCCTCACAAGTGTGGCCGTTCTTTCCACCACTATGATTACCTGGCCCACATGCCACGTCCTGTGTGGTTACCTTCTGTCCTGAACTTTTCATGTGGTTTGACATGTCTTTAATTTAGACAATCAGACCACGTCTAACCTGAAACAAAAACACTCTTTGGAGATCCTGAACCCTTTTTGAATCCTACAGATGTCAACCCAGCGGGATGCGATGGCAAACTGTTAATTATATGTGCAAAAAGGGTCGATGTAATTACATAGTAAACACAAATATTATCTGATGTAAATATAGACTGATTGTGCTCTTGCACTGCTGACTGCTAAAAATAGCTGATTTAAGGCCCAACTCTGCACTCACTTTAGATTTGAGCAGCACCATGGACTTGCCTGTGCTCACTTCAGCTCCTGAATTCATCTCCATTTGTTTATTTTCCAGGGGTTTCACAGGACTGAACACGTGACCTGCATGGGAATAATCAGAGATGGGATTTATGAACAAGCAAACAATGATTTGGAGATCTGTTCTTCCTCCACCTCATAGAAATCCAGTTTTCCAAAAAGGCTTAAGCACACACCTCAACTTCCCCAACGATTTCAGAGCATTTCAAGCAGATTCCCAAAATCTGTTGCTGCCTTGGGGAGTTACAGCCTTTCTTTGCATGGTCAATTCATTTCAGAGGCAGCTATGAGACTAAATTTCACTGTTTACTGTTGCCCAGCGCTGAACAAGGGGTTAAGGAAATAAATTGCCAGCCATAAACCCTTTAAAAACATGGTTTAGTTTCTTCCTCCCACTCCCACAGATTTACCTTACACTGACTTTGCCAAAGAGTTGCTCACTCCAGTCTGCCTTCAGTGCAGTCACAAAAGCCCTCAAGCCTCGATGGCACATTTTTATTCAACAGGCATAACTCCAAAATTGTTGAATTTATGGCAAATCTTGGAGCCCAATGCAAAGCAAAGCTGCAGCAGTGTAAATCTGGAGGGACACTCACGTGACACTTGTAACTGATATCATACCCTGCCCCAGTTTATCACCCCCATCTTTATCGTTCAACCAACTTGTTCTCTAGAGAAGGATCATAAACCCACAGGTAATTGCAGGATGGCCACACAGACAGTAAAAAGAAAAAGCCTGCAGATGGGTAGTTCAAAGACAGATTTCTCAAAAAACACCAAACCACTGAAAGGAGCCAAGCTGGGTCTCATTTGTGGATGCACTGAGCATCTATAAGTTTATTTAAAATCAGCCATAGCTGCAATACGCAACGCCTATCAAAATCAGACATTTACCCACAGCTGTGGCTTTTGAAAGACGTGATTTACTTCAGAAGTGAAGAAGAAATAACAGGGCTTTTAGACAGACTAATAAATGTATGGTCCAGAGACTTTTCCAGTAGCATATTTATTGTCCAAGCCCTCCAGTCAGCAGCACACTTAATTTTAAGCACATGCTTAAGTGCTTTACTCAACAAAGCTGAAATGTGGACCCACCAGGCAGCTCAAGAAAAGCACTTTCACATCAGTCATCCTGCATGAGCAGTGATGGCAGCCCAGCTTTTTACCATGATAGGCACAATCCAAGTTCAGAAACAGCTCTTCCCTTTGCAGCTGCAATCTAATTGGGAACAAAGCAGCCCTGGGGAGCAAGAGGAGTTATCCTGACTTCTTAGGATGTCCCATACGACCACTGGGTGATCCAGCATGGAGAGCTGGAAAGGCTTCACCCAGTGTGCAGCTTTTGGAGCAGCTGGTGGTAGCGACATACAGCAACAAAAAGGATGCAGGATTAGGCAAAGCTACAACAACAACACTGTTACACCAAATAATTTTATATACCTGAGAGTGTTAATACACATCTGACATGGTTAGAGGCCCACCAAATTCTGCATATGTGCCTTGTCTGTGCCATGTACCCCAGCTCCATAGCTCAGGAGACAAGGAAAAGATCCAGGGTGACCACAGCCATAACAGGTGTGTAAAATCCTTCTTGCCTTGGGTTAATTTCCCACTCCTAGGTTTCTGTATGGAAAAGGGACTGTTGGCAGCTCTGCCATCTTTAAAAGAGAAAGGAAAAGTAATAATTGTATTTATCATTTTATAAGGAGTGTGGTATCAATATGTGCCAGTCAGAAGGAGGGCAGGGATTATTTTGATAAATTATCACCCACAGTGCTGAACACTAGAGAAGCCACATAAAATTATCTCTAATTGAAGGGTGGATTCTCTGGTATCCACTTAGATTACAGCATGTTCTAAGCTTTTCCTGCTTTCCTGCTCCTGCCATCTTCTAGTCAAGTTAAAGCTGAGCTTTGCTTTCCCTGTGCTGGGAGGAGGAATTAGAACTCTCTCAAAAGCCTGGCCATCTATTTGCATAAGAATTGTTAAAACTGACAATTTTTGAGATTCTCTCAGATGTGACTGAAACTGGGCTATGGATAGAGAGTGATAGGGGCAAAAATCAGGGACAGGGATCCACAAACCTAAACAGTCACACAGAGCATGGCTGCATTAATCCTTCTCTCCCTTTAGGAAATAAGACTAAAACAACAACCTCACATTGTCACAGTGCAGTTTCTTGCTCATTTAACACAGGACTCTGTGACACATCAGACACATGGTTGTGCTTGGAGGACTTGGTCATGCCAAAGTTCATGCCAGCCTCCATTCACCTGCACCAAAACCAACTCTTTATGTCCACAAGTAGATTCAGAGCCTGCACTACAAGTACAGATCTTTTTTTCTGAGAGAGCCACGGCCAGCAGAAATCCTGTGAACGTTCCAGCACCAGCCTGAATGCCTGTGGAGCCCATCCCAGCCTTCTGACCATTTCCCCTGTTAACTTTTAGAGCCCCCCAGGAGCAGTCTGCAGGTCCCCAAAAGAGGCAGCAGCTGTAAAGCACTGCTTGCTCTCTGTGCTCCAGAGCCCCTTTCCAGCTGCCTTGGCTCTGGCCTGGCTTTGAAAGCCCTGCAGGACATGGATGGAGGCTGCTCAAGGTACCCCACGCTCTGCCTGAGCTTTGAGCCTTCCTCCCACAGCTGAGCACCAGCCACAGGAGATAAATTCCCCAGCACCAGGGATGTGTGTAACTCTGGGAGGGGATGTCAGTCCTTTCCTGGGAGCTCCAAAGTGAGTTTTGTGTGTTGTCCTGGTCTTCCCTTTCCTTGTAGAGAGACAAAGACTTTATCTTGTTCTGCAATTGTAGGAGTCAAGGAGAAATCTGGGCAGTAAAATGTCACTCACCAACACCTGCATCTATAGAAGAAGAAAGGTTGGAACCTGAGTCCAACCATTCCCCAGCACTCCCAAAGCCACCACTGATCCCTGTCTCCAAGTGCCACATCCACACTGCTCTTAAATCCTCCAGGAATCGGGCTCCACCACTGCCCTGGGCAGCTGTTCCAATGCCAGATCACCCTTTTAGTGGTGAAATTTTTCCTAATAACTACCTGGCTCCATCCTCCTGTCAGGAGCTGTGCAGACCCACAAGGTCCCCCCCGAGCCTCCTTTTCTCCAGGCTGAGCCCCTGCCCAGCTCCCTCAGCCTCTCTTGGGGCTCCAGACCCTTTCCCAGTTCCATTCCCTTCTCTGGACATCCAATTTAAATCCTCAAGGAGAGTACAAAGCTACATGCATAGCTTTAAAAAATATTAAATTATATAAATACAGGGGAGGAGCAATTTTATTATGAAAGGCAGAAAGAGACCTGGATTTTCACTGTTGTATAGTTGGAGCTCCTCTCCCCTCTCTTCAATGGTTGTAGACCAGGACTCCACTGCAGTGATACTGAAAAGCACAGGACTAAAACCCAGTTGTTTCCCCCAAATACTCACAGCCTAAGCAGTTTTTCTGTAGCAAGGAACATTTTAGTCCATAGGAGCCTCTATTTTCCTCAGCTGTACTGAGGCAATCCTGACCCTGCCTGATTTCCCAGGTCACTTTCTGCATTGCCCACACGTCCCTGAAGCACATGGAGAGTCCCTGAGCTTTCCAGACATCACTTCCCAGCACAGAGGCAAAGTAAGGAAGAATCACCCTGCTGGTTCTGATGGCTCCTGGATCAGAGCTTCATGTCCCTGCTCTGCACCTCAGCTCCCAGGGCCAAGCAGCCATCCCAGAACTCCCAGCCCCCATTAATGCTGCAGAACTTAAAGATTTGCAGAGTTTACTTGCAAAGCCTTTTAGAAGCAGGGATGAGTAAACAAGAGTGAAAAGTTAAACAAAGGAAATACATTTATGCTTGTACTGTTTTCAAGTTTATGCAAACAATCCATTTCTAAAGCTGTCACTGACAGTCCTGGCACGTTCTCATTCCCCAGCTCAGAGTCATGTTGGAAACTGAAATCACAAGCATTTCTGAGATGCTTTGGGCAAAATACCTCCCTCAGCTCCACCAGCTGAAAATCAGTGAGGTTGGCTGTGGCTACAGAGCCATGGCAACATCCTTGTGCCATGATTCTGGAAGAAGAGGGAGAAGAGGCTGAACCTCTCCGGCCCAGCAGCTGCGGAAGAAACTGGAATAGAGTTATCCCAATGAGTTGTGGAGAGATCAGTTGAAGAAATAACAGCAGGAAACCATCAGGCTGAGAAAGAATTAGAAAATACTATTTTCTAGCTGGTCAGGCAGTAAGTGGAGCTGCCATAAATGCAACCTTTTGCTCATGGCTTGCCTAAGGGAAGGATACATGGAGATCCTGCTCTCCACCACCACACTCCACGTATGAAGGGAGGACTCTCTGCTAGACCAAAGGGTCAGCAAAGCCACAGCTTCCCAAACCACGTCTCAAGAAGTGGCACACAGGTTTGTTTCAGAGGGAAAAGCATGCACAGGCTCTGCTGCAGCTGGAAGACAGCACAGTTGCCATTGTGATGCCTCCTCGGCCTCTTTCCTCCCTCCATTCAGCTGCACGGGACAGCACGTTTAACAGCTGAGCAAAGCCTACAGAGTTAATTTCTAGCTTTGAGATGGTTACTGGTAATTGTAGGTAATTTCAAATATAATTGCAATCGAGCTGAAAAAGATCTGTTTGCAGTGTTTATGCTCATCACTCTAATTTAAGACCTAGAAAGCTGGATATGCTGCTCTTCAAATACACACCCATTTTTCATCTTCCTGATTTTACCACGAGCCATCATAAAAACAGCCCCAGCAAACCACAGTCTGCAGTGCAAGGCAAATGTTTGAGAAGCTGCATATAAAGTTTCAAGCAAAGCTGCTTGAAGGTTAACGACAGAACATGTTAATGATTATCAAATAGACAAGGAAAGCCACAAAGAGCTTCCAACACAGAAATGCAAGAGCCCCTCAAAATAAATGGTGGCTAACCTTGTTTGGAATAATACTTCTCTTCAAAGCCATGGAACTGTTGCATGTCACAAATATGTCCACATGTAGTTTTAATACAGGAATAATTACCCATGGCATGTTTGTTAGTGGAAAAAGCAAAGGTCTCCTGTTACTTACACATAATAAAACCTGCATTGTTTACCATGAATGAGTTATATGAGAGTGGTAATAAATAAGTGTTGTAACAAACTTTTGCTGCCCAGGCCTGCAAACTGTTCTTAATATCTGCAGTTTGGTAGCACCTAGAGGCCCTGCTAAAATCTGTGATGCTGAGCCCGCTGCAGAGCAAGAAGCTGCCCCTGCTCTGAAACACAGAAAATATGCTGTAGGCAGAATAAAAACATTCAAACCCCTGGGCAGGGTGACTCAAAGCATGCAAGTATTTGCAGAAAGCTCAGCTGGGAGGGACACAGTGCAGGTGGCCCTTCTGCTCCCTCTGGGATGTGCCCCATGTGTGCAGCCATGTGAGTGGAGAGCAGGAGCCAAACAACCTTTGATTCTTTTTTCTTTGATTCTGCTTTAAGTGGGTACTGCCAAAGAGCCTGCACCAGCAAAGCTACTCCTGTGTGCAACTGCTCCCAGCCTGGGGACTGAAACATGACCATTTTAAACACCAGGATACACCCTTGAAGTTAAAATCAACAGCTGTGTGCTGGCTTATAGACACTTAAAATATCTGGGGTTTAAAAAATACATCTGGCTTTCTATAGTTGACAAAACTCTTTGGGAGTTTTAAGCTCTTTGGTAAAGTCAAAAGGAATCACAGGATGGTTTGGGTTGGGAGGGACCTTAAAGACCACCTAGTTCCAGCTCTCCTGCTTTTATCTGCCAAATCTGTGCATGGATTACAGAATCTCTGGTCATCTCTATCCAGTGTTAATCTCTGTCAACATGGGGCTGCTTGAAAAAAACCCAACCAAACTAAAATCCTTTGCTTGCTGTACTCTTCACCCATCAAACAAGACACTTTTAAAGCTGGAAATTTCCTTTACTCAGGAAATTGTTTCCCATGAAAAAGTCAGAGGAAAATTAAAAACCAAAAGTTCTTTACCTTAACATTTTCCTACTTTTTGTTTTACAATTAAAAAATATCTTTCCTTCAACTGGTTTTGTTGGGTTTTGGTAGCCATTTGGACCATTTGAGAATAGTTTCAGGAGCAAATTATCCACCCAGCTCTTCACAGAGCACCACCTCTGTGAAGATTGGAGTACTTGCTTATTTTAATGCAACCCACCAAGGCAACCTTCTCAGCAGAATGCAGTCAGAAATGTTATAGCTTAAAAACTATTTGTAACTTATCCCAAGAAAACTTCAAAACCTTGCTTTAAGTAATGAAATGGACTTTTTTTTTAACTTCTCAGGAAGTTATTTCATATAGCAAAAGAAGCAGCTGTGGGATTACTGCTAACCCTGCACAGGATCTATAGCCCTGCACCACTTGACCTGAGCCAGACATTGCCCCCAGCAGTTTGCTCCTCCTTCATTCATCCCCCAAATAATGCAGGGCCATTCTCCTATTTATTTCTGTTTCTTCACTTAGGAAAAAGGAGTTTAGGACAATTTAAGACCATCACCTCAGGACTGAGCAAAGTCCCAGTTACTCCTGGTTGGATAAAAGGGTTTACTAAAGACAAGGAACTTAAAGGAAAAACTAGTGAACAAACTGAAAGAGAAAAATTCAAGCAAATTAATTTCATGGCAGCCTTGCAAAACAGCAAGACTCCTCCAGACTTCTGCAGAAGGAAGTCCAAATGATTGCTCCAAAATAAAGCCCTGATCTCACAGGTATCAAACAAACCCAGGTGAGCTATGCCCTTCTCCAGCCACTCGGTTGGATGTGTTAGACCCACAAGCCTCTCCAACCATCTGGTACATGTGCAAAAAGGAAAACCTGAATGATTTACACTCAGGAGCAATGGTGGTGGTGGGGACCAGGACTTCAGATTTATCAGCAGAACCTCAGCACTTCATTGTCACTGAACTCCTGACCATGCCACAGGAACAAAACCTCCAGCTCCCAACAATCATTTCTACTCTGTTTTTCCAGACTTTCAAGGTTTTTGCTGGTCTATCAGTGACTGTGGCATCCTTTAAGGCTTTACTGAGGAGGCAAAATAATAGAGGGGCCTCAGAAACCTGGTAATCAAAGGCAGCTGCATGCAAGACATTACACTCAAGCTCTAAGAATAACCATTAATTACTTGTGTGGGTCAAAAAAATCAGCTCCCATGAAAAATTAATATCTAAATGAAGACTAATGAGAGGCTGGTTAAATGTAGCAGAGAAATAACAGTAAGGGAGAAAAATTTAGGACCCTGATTCTGAGTGCCTGGAGTAACCAAGAGTGATGGTGAAGCTGAGACTTGAAGTCTGATCCTTCAGACAGGGCTGGGCATGTTTATTAGTTCGGTCCATGGGTCACCTTTTTGTGATTTAGGGGTGCCCAGAAAAGCCTCTGTTGTTATTCAAGTTGAAAGGACAGCAAAACCACTGAGATAAGTAAGAGTCTTTGCTTGTGAGGACTCTGGAACAAGTTAGCAAGAAAAAGTATGGAAAAGGGATTTTTCCTGCCAATGCTGTGCATACTGAATGCCTCAGAGATACTCCTCCAGGAACACAGAGAGCAGTGCTTTGAACACACTGCCTGCAGCTCATCAGTTTGTTTTCCCCCTTTATAGCTCATGCTGCCTTCCCATCCAGGCTGGAGGCCCTTCTGCATAACCTATGACCCAAGGAATAACCTCAGTCCATCCACAGGAGTCTAAGCAGAGCAGAGAAAATCAGCCAGAGCTCACCCACCACCCAGGTTCACATCTTTGCCCAGGCTGGCACAAGGGTTAGCTCACAGTGGTATAATTGGTTGGAAGTAAAATTATAAATAAAATTGGTTGGAAGTAAAATTTATAAACTCAGTTGTCAAGACAAATTTGAAGGTCCCAGCCTGCCAAGCCCTCAAAAGAAAGGCAGAAGAGATCTGAATCTACTGTAAGGGATAGATACAACTCTTCCCCAAGTTACAGTGAAATTCAGGGCAAAAGTATTCCATCCCAGAAGCTGCTGTTACTCCTGCCAAATACCAGCAAATACAAGCCTGCACTTCTTGATCTCTGGGTATTTATTAGACCTGAAAGATGGTCTCATGTTGTGCCCCTCAGCATCCCAGTGTGGCAGAGGCAGCAGCAGCTCGGGAGCCTTGCTCAGCAGTGTCTTGCTTTGTGCTCTGGGGAATGACAGCACCACAGCCCCACGAGATGGGAAACAGCTCCCTGGCCACGTGTGCAAGGGAGGGTCTGTCAGCCAGATGCCTGGGACAGGAATGGCAGGAGATAATCTGGTACCATGAACATTTCAGGGAGGTCTTACTCTTCCGCAGGGAACCATGAAACCAGCCAGAGAACCAGGAACCAGGGAAGCAGGAACCAGGGAACTTGTTCTTCTCAGGAAACCTTCTCATTTCAGCCCTGCCATTTGGTCTGTGAAACCAGAATGGGTGGATAATCCCCAAGGAGCACCAGGCAAGCTCCCAGACTTATTTCTCAAATGCTTTGCATTTCAATGTACAAATTGGAATACAAGCAAAGACCTTTCTTGGTAGCTGTTCTTCTATTCCTGGAACTTGGCAAAGGGACACTCAGTGATGCTGGAGATGCTCTGGTGTTCCACAGGCAATGTGAAATACTTGGAAAAAATGCAACAAATTCAAGGCCAAGATAAAATATTTTTGGCCATGAAGATCAACCCTAACCTTTGTAAAATGCCTGTCAGCAACAGCATTGTTTATTACAGCTATAGTCCAGCTGGTACTTTTGAGCTGAGAACTGGTTCTGATTCATATTTCATCTGTTCTGCATCACAAACCTCCATCCTTCTGCCCGTGCTCCAGTGAGGAAACTTAACTCCAGTATTTCACATTCAACCCAGAGTATGTGGGATTCTCTACTCATCTTGAATCAACCTTAGTACCTTGCACTCAGATTTTGGTGTTTAATGACATTTCATAGAGTATTGTACATTCTAAAACAAATAAATACATAAGTACACTTGAATTATGGATTTGATTTGAGCTCATTCCTGTGTCTGTTAATCCAAATATTTGTATTTACTGTGAACTCTGAGACACCTGATGTGTTTGCTGCTTTTGATTCAGTGACTGAAGCTATATGAATAGAAGGCTCTTTCCAAAACTGCAGTTTGGTTCCTTCTCTGAAGTCACATTAGGATATGTGTTTTAAGCACCTCATTCTTGGGCACTGTCTTCTACAACTGATGCTAGTGGTCCCTTCCAATTCAGGACATTCTATGATTCTATGAATTCATTCCCTTAAAACACTGAAAAGGAATTTAATGCAAGTGAAAAGGAATTTGATTCCTGGCTAATCAAGTTAAAAACCTTTGTTCAAACATAAGCTTTCTATCCCAAGGAACCATATTTAAAATGAAATTTTTAAAAAACCTGCATTTGGGCCTCAAAATCAAGCACTGCCAATTAAGGAAAGCAGGTATCTCACTAGAGCTCTCTTGTGCTTATGCTTCATGATGGGTCTTCAGTTACAGCATCATTTCAGACCATTTTTACATAACTTTATTCACAGAGTGAACAGTCCTGAATCAATGAGCAGCTACTCAGTATTTTGCTCCACCCTCATTACACACTATGTCTCTACAATTTCTTTTGCAACCCCAACCCTGATCTGAAGGCAGGATTAATAATTTCTCCATAGGCTTTCCTAAAGAGCATTTCAATGGAATATATGAGAGCTTGCCCAATAGTAATCAATTTCCATTCACTCTGCAAAATGGGGAACTGGTACATTTCCCATTTTACAGGCAAGGAGCTGAGGCAAAGAAAGGAGGTCAAAAGTGCTCATTAATTTCCAGAGGCCAATTTGCTATGCCTTGGACATGATTATTCATGGTAATTAGCATTAAATACTTTATGCATCCAGCATCCTGGTCTTGTTGAGTAACATGGCTGCTGGTGGTCTATATCAAATTTGTAGGATTTTAAGTCGGAGGGTGAGCAACAGAAGGTGAGGAGCAGTGACCCCCAGGAAATATCCAGTTAAGGGAGGGATGGTCCCACCTAGGGCCACAAAAGTCCTATTTTCCCAGGCCAGCATGACAACACCTTGATTTTGGGACCATCCAGTTGGTCATTCATCACACAATTTCCAGTTGCTGCACCAGCAGAGAAAGGAATCTTGCAGACAATAACCACACTAGTAGGAGAATGAAAATTGTTCATCCAGACATTTCTCCCATTTACAAAAAAGACTGAGGGAAAAAATAGTTTGTGGAGATAAAATGAAAGGTCCCAGGGGAGCTGCATCAAGCTTGATGCTGATATTAGCTAATATTAGCTTTATGCTGATATTTCCTTCACAGTCTGGAGAGCTGGTACAATGAAAGTTTTGGGTTGGCCCTTCACATTTGCAGTAAAACATGTTAATTTTTCCAAGGGGATGAATTTGTGTGTAGCTTGAGACTGTTAAGACAGACACAGTCCTGAGACTGCTGAGCAACCCTGTGCCTGGGCTTGTGCCAGTGCCCATTGAGGAAAAGCCATGTGTCAGATGATCTATTTCTAGCTGAGTCTTAAAAACTTCCAGGGATAAAGATTTCCATCCTTTCCTCCTCCACTAGCAGCTTGTTTCAGCCAGGAAGAAAGGTTTCCCTGATGTCCAGCATGAAGCTCCCACACTGCAATCCGTGGCCTTTGCCCCCTTACGGTGTCACCTGCCACCATCAAGAAGAGTTTGATCCCATCATCTTTGCAGCTGAACTTCAAGCAGTTGTATTAAATTTCCTCCTTATTTGGCCTCAGTCCTGAAAGAAGCCAGGATTTCTGTCCTTTCTCTGGGGCCCAGATACACTCTTGGCCCAGAACAGGGGCCATGCTTCTTTCAGGGTTAAGGCCAAGCACCTGTACAACCACCCCAGGGCTCCATCTGAGCCACAGGCTGAAGCTTCCCTTCCATGTGGACAGCTGGGGAGGGTTATTGACCTCTTTGATACGGACTGGGGACACAGCCAGAGTCGGCATGAACAGAGGAAAATTCACATCAGAGGTTTTTTAGAAAGCAGAACAGGCAAAAATAATCTGTGATGTGTCACTTCAGGCCTACAGCACACAGGCAGAGCTATGGGGACACCCTGAGTGGTGTCCCAAAACCACAAGCAGGCAGAGCCACCATCCTCACCACAATGTTTAACCATTGAGAAACTAAAAATGATCAAAAAATCTTCTTTCCCCAGGTGCCATTACATTCTGGGAAGCCTAAGCAGAGGCACGCAGGCAGGGAGGGAGTTTAGTCCAGGACAAGAAGAGGAGAGGCCGAGCTGGCTGGGGCAGTTAACCTCTGACAGACAGTCTGTAATATACCTGACACAGAAAACAAACCAGGTGGTGCCACTGCTTGGAAAATACAGACACAGCGGGGGCCTGGGCATGGAGGAGGGGAGAGAGGGAAAACATGAGCAGGGGAAAACCAAGAGGGCAGGAGTCGTTAACCCCTGATAGTGAGTATAAAGTATTTTACTCCCCATCTCATTCATTAGACCATGGCAGCTCCAGGAGTACCATGGCCATTCCCTCACATAAATCCAGCAAGTTTCTCTTTTAAAAAGGCCAGACACTGTCTCTGCCATGGCAATCCAGCTGTCTGGCTGGCTGCCTGCCCTGCGTGCAGGAGCACAAGGGCTCAGCTTTGGCAGGGGAGGGCAGCCCTCTCCCAGGGGCTCCTGCACCCTCTGCCTGGCACTGCCACTTGCCCTCTGCTTCTTTCCCCAGCCCAGGGAATGGGGATGTCCCCAGGGGCCACTGTGTCCTGTCCCTGTCAATGCCAGCCCATGGGCAGGAGCAGAGAGACACTCAGCAGAGATCTCTGTTCACCACCAGCTCCGTAGCAAAAGCTGATGAGGAAGAGGCTGCTCAGGGAAGTGACAGTCACAATCCCTGGAAATATTCAAAAGATGTGTGGATGTGGCACTTGGGGACATGGGTTTCTTGTGGGCTTGGCAGTGCTGGGTTAGCAGCTGGACTTAATGATCTTAGAGGACTTTTCCAACCTTAATAAATCTATAGTTCTATAAACTTCCAGATGACTGATTTCATCCATGCTCCAGCATGGTCCTCTCAGATATCTGATCATAGGAGCTGTGACACAGGAAAAAATGGGACTCTCACCCTCTCTGCAGAGCCACATCCTTCCCAACCCTAAGGAACAAATCTTTTATAACCCATGCTTAAATAAGGGTACATGTTGAGAGAAAGGAATTACACAGAATAACTTGCATCTGGTACTGGTTTGGAGCTTATCTCTGCACTTCCAGCTTAAGGGGACACAATGTACCCCCATCCTGCCCCATTTTTATAAGTTGCTCGAACCAGCAACCGCCCCAGCAAGGCTCTGGGAAATGCAGAAAGTAGTTCTGTCCTTGAAATCTGACCTGAATTTTTACTAAAAAGCTAGCAATTCCAATAAAAGAACAGGGGCACAAAATCAAACTATTTTTAACACATCTCTCTACAGTTAAACAACATTGTTTTTCTTTGTGAGAACTTGGTAACATCAGAAAAGTTGGAGAGCCTTCCTGGGGCTGAGGTATTACAGGGCATCTTGTATACCTTGGCATTGTGTGGCTTTCCAGGACATCATTTTAACACTTCACAAATCAGGCTTTATGGACATTCTCCTCCCATAAATCCACTGCAAAGCAAACACAGAAATTACATGTTACACATAGCCAGGTAAACTGCATGGAAGATCACCAGCGAGCAGAGAATTTTTAAAATGTATAAAAACCATAAAGCATTTTTGGTGTTTTATGATGGCAACGTTTCTTTTAGGGCCTGATCCAGCCTTCTTTGAAGTCAAATGGAGTCTTTCCATTGACATCAGAGGGTGTGGGATTTGTCTCACAGCAACTTATACCAATGAGAACAATATTTTGCTCTGAAGTCATGACTTTCTGCCGTGGATGTTTGGAAAACAGCTCGTCACCTGACAATACACCCTGAAGGTACTGACAGTCCATGTGTTTTCATTATTTCAAAATGAGACTTGCTAACAGGCTCAGCTGTTTAGGGAAGGTAATATTTTTCTTAAGTACGCCTACCATAAAGTAAATTAGCAAAATCTTCTTCGAGCTGTAACTAAAACATAAGGGCACAGCTGCCCTGGAGGAGTAAAAGGGCTCTCAATGTAAACTCCACTGATATCATCACCATCAGAAGGTCATAAAATTGATTGATTATAAATACAGTCCTCATTTGTTTACAGCTTGCATTTTTGGGTCCTGGGTAATTAGCACATTAACCATCCCTCAAAGTGAGCGCTTACAGGTGCCGCTCCCAGAGAGCCAAAGTGGAAAGCTGCACAAGAGCAGCCTGATTTTCCTGCCACAACTCCAGGATGGAGGGAGAAATGTCAGTTATGTGTTCAGCTACTTGATCACACCCACCCAGGAGCCAAGGGCTAAGGGGGCATTAAAATGACCCCTTAATTTCCTTCAGCGCTAAGGTAGCACCCAAAAAAATGAGAGACATGTCAGCAATGTGAGGGAGATCTCCTCTTTGGGAAGCCTGCGGCTGCCAGAAGTCTTTTAAGATTCTTTTTCCCTCGGCACAAGCCAACAAAGGAAGATAAAGATCACCCTATTTGTGGTAACTGGTACTTAGTTCCTTTTAGTTACACTTAAAATAAACTCTCTTTGAGTTCTCCAAAGGTTTCAGCCTTCAGACACACCACTACCGAGCTGTAAGCCAGCCACCTTCCCCTCAGCCCCTCTTGGCTCCAAGTTCACGACTACTCTGTGCTCAGGACATTAAACTTTAAAGTCACGTTTTATTTGTACAGCTGGATGCATCAGGTTTATGCTTATTGTCTAATTAGCCAACTAAACCACTTCTGAAAGGGTTTTAATGCTTTACCCCCAGTGAGATCTCTGTAGTGAGTGTGTGTTGAAATGCTAATGGAGACAAAGAATTCCTTTTTGCAGGAATTTGCAGTATTTTGGATACATCTCCTCGGCCAAATCTTCAACTGCTGTGGCCTGGTTGGAGTGAGGCAGGTTATTCCCAATTACAGACATTGAAGGACTCCTGAAATTTAACAGCATGCCAGAGAAGCTATTCACTAATATTCTGGTTTTCAGATGGCTTAAAACTCTATGGCCAATTTCCAGTTTTTTCCTGTTTTCCACAGAAGTTTATTAGAAATGCCTCCTGCATGTGGGACATCATAACAGCTACAGGATTCACCAAGGCACTGAAGATTAAAGTAAGCATCATCTGTCCTGGCATTTACACAATTTTATAGATTAATTCTTTCAAAGCATTTCCACTGGCATCATCTGATGCACAAATAATTTAAAAATCTCATACTTACATTTTTATAATCCATGAAATGAGAGTAGCAAGTGAGCAAAAAGTGCAGTCCCTGTCATAGCTGATATCATCTGTGCATTAAAAATGAGACCCTGCTTTACTTTTGGGGGTATTTCTGTTAATGCTACAAGTTCCTAAATGGAAATATTCTGGAGAACTGCCTCTTCTGATGTATTTATACAAGCTAGAGCAAAAAGGAGCCTGAGAAGAGCCCCTAAACACTACAACACCGGCAGTAAATAATGCTAATAACCCTTAATTATGGGCCTTATTAATTCCTGTTTCCAAGTGCCATGAATGTAGCTAAATGAATGTGCTAAATGATAGCAAATTAGCTTTAAAAATGTTAATGGCAAGTTGCTTAGTGCTGAAGGCTGTTTTTTGCCCTTCTGGCAGGAGGGGAACTCCTCCATTAAGATTCCTCTCCAGCCCAATTGAATCCACAGCTGACCCATTCAGTTTTTAGACCCTCACACCTCTACACACCTCTCTGGGTTTATTTTCATTTAAATCCAGAAAATTTTAGTTGTTTTACTCCTAAAATTGCTTCATTTATGGTCTGACTCGTGATCTTTGTCTTTTCCAACCGAAATGATTCTGTGATTTTAGATTTTGGATGACTGAATCCTCCTTACACAGTTGTTTTATTTTTTGTTTGATTTTGCACTAACTCAACACCCATCAGTACATGCAGCAGCCAACCCCAGCTTGGCTCATTTCAGATCTGTTTTGGGTTCCAGGTGGCAAAATTTTCCCATAAAGTTCATCCAAAGAGGAACATGACCAACATTACAGGTGCAGAATACTACACAGAGCTCCCTTGGTCAGATAAAATTTAGCATTTCAGCATTGCTGCATCCTGGGCATGACGCCTCCTTGTAAAACTGTCTCATGACCAAACCACAGAAGAGGAGATCAAGCAAATGATTCAATTTCTAACTTGTGAAATCTCTGGGGTTTTTACACTGGAGCCAGTTGCCCAGCTGAGCCCATAAACCCAACTGGAAAATATGATGTGCTTGGTCAGACCGTGTTCCTGTAACAGTGATGACCCAGCAACATGAGCACAGCAATTTTTCTGGCTGCAAGTGCTGGTCTTTATTGAAGCAATTGGTACAAAGAAGAGCAAAAATTAATCACAGAATACCCTGAGCTGGAAGGGACACACAGGGATCATCCAGCCCAACCCCTGGCCCTGCACAGCACCATCCCCAATGTCGGAGGCATTGTCCAGATGTTCCTGGAGCTCTGGCAGGTTTGGTGCTGTGACCATTCCCTGGGGAGCCTGGTCAGGGCCCCACCACCCTCTGGGGAAGAGCTTCTGTTCCAAAGGTTGTCCATCTCCCCATCTGCACACCTGCATCCCTTGTGCTAATATTATTCCTCCTTACAAATTTGGTTTCAGATTTGATCTTTGCAAGCACTAAGAGAAAAAGTTGATGAGAGACAACAACACCACCACCCTAGACTACCCCCAAACCCTATCTTTGCAAAAAAATAGCCAGACCAAACTTGCAATTTATCCCAGAAATGTCTCTGGCTATTCTGAAATGTTTTGCTGCCGTTCCCCATCATTTGTTTTTTTCACACTGCTGTCCCCTGCACTTTGAGGCTGGATGATCACTTAACGTAAATTTTCACAGGCACCCAAGTCATTGACTTAAGCTGGTTTATAGCAGTTAAGGATCTAGTTCCTGACAGCTCAGCTCTGGCAAAGAAAGGGCTGAACTGTGTTTTGCAAACAAGCAATGCAGTGAATTTCATTCTGTTTCTCTGTTCATGAACCAACATTAGTTTGGTAAGAGATATTTGTTATTCAAGTACTTGTTGGACAGCTTGGATCAACAATGGCTTGTTCCAGAAACAGTTCATTTCAATTTCTTGCTGCTCATGGGGTGAGAACTGTCACCGAAATCAGATGGTACTGATGCTAATCTTTGAGGGGATGAGTAAGCCTTTTAAAAATAGGAGAACAAAGGCTGATGAAGAACAAATATACTTGTTCACATGTAAATGCAAGTACAGATACAAAGAACAACCAATTCCCAAACTAGCATGCAAATAAAAATCTGTCCAGGCATAAACAGAGAGATATGAAGGATATAGACAGTCTCAGTCTGGCAAGCCCAGGTGGAGTAAAATTATCAGCGTGCAGGGATGGTTATAGCCACTCTAATTAAACTTCTGTCCTAATGGCAACAGGATTTCAACCTCTAATTCCTGCACTGACCCTGCTAAACTGTGGCTGAATTACAGAATCCTCCCTGCACAGCCATTTAGGCTTTCAGAGATGAAGCATTCAAGGCATCCCTTAGTAAAATGCAGCAATGCTTAATTGCTCACTGTTGCTATTTGCTTACATTTTCCTGCACAGAAACGATCCCAGTCATGTTCCCACCTATCTGTTCATGTTATTTCTTTCACTGCTGAATTACAAATCAGCACTGGTACCTTTTTGTGATGCACACCTCGCAGCCAAATAGATTCTTCACCTCCTCTTTCAACACTCACAGTACTCAACCAGAACCTTTCTCTAAATATTGGAAACTTGAGGTGAACTTCAGGAAAAATATCAA